>NW_028270162.1:31905138-32122638 GCF_037043375.1 Chiloscyllium plagiosum | reverse complement strand
ACTGAATAATCAATTATTCGTATGAAATAGTGCCTGCCCATCTCGTTCGGATAATCGAGGTTCCTCTGTAAATGGGCTACTTTTGAATCTAGACCTGTCTCAAAAAGGTAAGCTTTAAAAAGTTAATTGCACTAATTTAAAAGTAAAGGTTTAAAAAGCATTTTTTAACAATCTTTTGTCAGATATTTTCAATGCCAAACGAAGTATGGTCTGTTTGCACCAGTTCACAAGGTTACCAAAATTGGATTTCCCTCAACAACACCAGCTAAAGCCAAGACAACTGTACGAAAAATGGTAGCCACCCCATCAAATCTGAAGCGCAGTCCTAGTGCATCATCCATAAGCTCTTTGAGCTCCATAGCATCGTCTATCAGTGGTAGACCTAGTCGTTCAGGATTGGTAAGAAATCACGTTAATCTCAAAACCTTTTTGAACTAATCTTGTCAAGTTGTGAAATGGGGGTTTAATGCTAAATCTTAAATTGTATTCATAAAAGAAAATTGAGAGTAATGGTGCTTTTGCCTAAGTGGAGCAAGAGTCATTTAGGAAGATGGCAAGATTTGGTTGCCAATGCCAATTTTAATGTTATTTGAGGGTGGCGGAGAGGATATTAGGGAACAGCCAGTTTTATGATCATGTTCTGATTTCTTTACCATTTTGTGCTGTTTTCTAAAATTAATGGGAATTCCTGCTATTTTCAACTGTGTGAATCCTGTTTTAGCTTTTACATTTGGTACTGGAATTTATGTTTTTGTCTCTATATTCTGAAGTATGAAAATGTGTTCAATTTGTTCTGCTATTCAGTCAGCAATTAGGCCATGGCTGGTCACACTTGTCTCTGTGACTTGCCACTTAAATTGACTTGGATTTATAATGGTTTCTTGGTTTTGTTTCTTCGGTGATTAATGTTTCTGTTGACTGACCCTATCATGAAATATTAGTTAATGTAACTTTATGCTCATAGTGCCATCTGCAGGTACATTATCCTTGACATTGTGCAATTAAGTAACATTTTCAATATTTAATGGACGTTAATATTATTAAGGTGGTTGAATTTTCCCCATTGGATTTCTTCAAAATGTTGGTATGAATATCAGCAAGAGCTTTGGTCTTATTTCAATCAAATAACAATTATTTTATCTTGGTTATAAATGGCACCAAATTTATCATCATTGAAATCTACTGCTCTTCACTTAACCAAATTGTTATGCATTTTTCCAAGCATTCAGAGAAGATGTAAATATTGCTAATTTTCTTTTTAAATTTTCCTCATTGCATTTTTAAATAAAATCTACCAAATCACAGTATTTACATTATTTCGTGGTTTTGTTTCACACATTAATCTTAGCTGCATCATTGGGCGTCAGGTTGTAAGACACTGAGACGAAAAGTGGAATAACAGAGGGGATTAAATGAATTATCCAGTGAAAAAGGAACCTGCAAAAGTATCCACAAGTAATTGTAGTGACTGACATGTTATCTTTTTATGCAGCTAACAGAAACATCCTCACGCTATGCAAGAAAAATTTCAGGTACCACTGCATTACAAGAAGCTTTAAAAGAAAAGCAGCAACATATTGAGCAGCTTCTGGCTGAACGAGATCTGGAAAGAGCAGAGGTTGCTAAAGCAACAAGCCATGTGGGAGAAGTTGAACAGGAGCTCACATTACTTCGGACAGGTCATGAGCAGGTAAGAACTTAATAAGGGAGTGACCTTTATTGACTTTACAGTTATAGAATGATTAATAAAAAATTGACGTGAAATGCACAATAAGAATTCAATCTACAAAGTGCTTGATTGAAGGACCCAGCATGGGTAAGCTGGGGGTCCACAGGGCACACTCTCCGTGTCCTCTTCTTTCTCCACTTTCATGGGATTCCTTTGGAAACATTTTAATGAACTTCTCACATTGCATTTGCCTACAATGTTGAAATTTATTTCATTTCATGCAGCATGTATTGGAGATGGAGACAAAGATGGACCAGTTACGAGCGCTGGTTGAGGCTGCTGATAGAGAGAAGGTGGAGCTGCTGAACCAGCTAGAGGAAGAAAAAAGGTAGTTATTAAGATGAAGTTCAATGTATTATAAGTCTGTGACTTCTGTTTGAGCATATAATAAATTGATACTACAGATATTGTAAAAAATGACAATGGTGACTCTATATGGAAGCTTCATTGATATGACTGTCAGCTTAATTAATCTTAAAACTCCAAACACTAGATTCGAAGCAAATTTCTAATTTTTCTTAATGTGAACTGAAAAGATTTGTCTTCTGATTGTAACCTTCTCCCTACCTTCCTGATACTGAACATTGAAAGCTTAAGGACGTGATATTCTTTCTCCTTAATAGTGTCAGTTGGCTCTTCCAGGAATTATCTCTCTTCTTTATCAACAGGAAAGTGGAAGACCTTCAGTTCCGTGTAGAGGAAGAGTCCATTACCAAGGGTGACTTGGAGGTAAACAAACTGTTTTGCAAAGAATCTGAACCTGACATGGTGGTGATTTAGAAACTATGTGAATTTCCTGTTTTATAAACTTTAGCTGCCAGTGTTCAAGTATCCAAAAAGCATGTTGCCAATACTTTATTAAAAGGTGAGAGGTGTGAACAGTTTCTATTAGTAGCTGATGACTGGTTAAGAGCTAATTGGGGTTTATGTAATAAAATGTTTCAGATTAATTGCTGTTGAATCATTGGAGTTATTTGCCATGATGCTTGTGGCTTGGTGGCTATGGTGATGGCAGAAAATTATTGATCAACAGGTTATAATCTGATACTGTCACCAAAATGTTTCTAATGATTTAACTTTTTGATGATGTAATTATTTCTTGAAGAAAAAAGGTTTATTTTCCACGTTTAACAAGTTCCATTGCTGCTTCATAATTTCTTTGCTCAACTTGGGTACTCAAACATTTGGAAATCTGAGCTGAATTTATAAAACTGGCAGCCTTTGGTTCAATGAATCAGAAATAATTTGGTCCCTTTTTTTAAAAAAAAGGTGACGTTCTTTATAGACATACGGTTTAATCATAATGGTACAGGAACATTTTCTTTTAAATCGTAAGTTATTCCTAACTGTTTAAAGCTATCCAATAGATCATGGACTTTTAAGGTGCTTCGTAAAATTTCTTTTTCTCAGAAGACTAAGTGGATACAGCCTGTAATTACATAATTTGTTTATGGTCTGTTGAAATTCACAGATTAATGGCTCAAATGGCCAGTCCTGACTTGCAGGCATTTTAAAAAAATATTTTAATTGAAAACTTCTTTACAAAATTAGAAAGTTACAGAAACATGAAAATATAGCGTCACAACATCAAAAACAACAATAAACCAACTACTATACTACTGCACAAAAGAATTAAAACTACACTTATTACAACTCAATAAATAAATAAATAACACCACTCAGTGCAACAAGACCATAGCTCTCAACCTTCGAGAGCATCATTTATTAAACTGTTCGAAATTCTTCCTCTCATGGCCTTAGGTTTATCAGACCAAACCATCATGGCTAGACAAAAGCTCTAATCAAAATGGCAGACAGATTTGCTTCCAAGTCATTCCAAAGGGCTACCACGTCTTGTAAAAGTTGTCTGTTCACCATATTTGTAAGGACGTCTAAAGGAATGTGTTCCACAATTAACTTGCGCCACCCTGACAGACCTGGGGGGGTGGGGGTGGGTTCTCAGACACCCAAAACATCATAATGTTGTTCTTCGCACAAAAAGTGAGAATGTTAACAAGCTTTTTCCCACGTACATCTAAGTGAGGTAAATTCGGTATACCCAGGAGCAAAGAGACTTCGGTCCTCAATACCCTTTCTATTACTCCTGCCACAGCGGTCCAATACACACAGCCTGTGGCAGCACCACAAACAATGAGTGAGGGTACCCGTATTTATTTTACATTTGGGACATGTCGAAGATGCTCCCTGCTTAAATTTTGCAAGATGATCTGGGGCCAGATGAGCCCTATGAAGAATCTTTAACTGCATAGCATGGGTCCTTCAAAAAAATTGAAATCCTCTTCACGCTCACAAATGTCCTTGCATGTTTGAAGTGATCACAACTCCGATCTCCGCAGATGCTGCCTGAACTGCTGTGCTCTTCCAGCACCACTAATCCAAATTCTGCTAAGACCCCCAATAGGCATAGCCTCTGACTTTGAAGATTTGATCTTGTAACCTGAGAAAGAACTAAATGAAATTAATACACTGTACTGAAAAGGGCACCGAGACTGTCAGGTTTGGGAGAAAAATAAGATCATCCGCATATAGTGTAATCTTATGCACCTTCAACCCCACCTTTGGGGCAGTTATATTAGAGTCCCCATGAATGGTCTCCGCCTACAGCTCAATCACCAGTGTGAAAGGGAACAGCCTTGCTGAATACCCTTACCAATGTAAAAATGATCAGACTTGATTCCATTCATGAGAACCGCTTATAGAGGATCACAGTAAAGGACCCTTGCCCATCTAGTAAACACTTCACCCAAGCCAAACCACTCCAGGATATAAAAAAGATATGGCCATTCCACCTAATCAAGTGCCTTCTCTGCATCAAAAGGGACCACCAATCCTTGAACTAATTGCTGCTGGCACATTTGAGTCATGTTAAGCAACCTCCTGACATTATTAGAGGATCTGCGACCCTTTATAAAGCACGCCTGATCTTCTTCAACAATAGAGGACAACATCCCTTCTGACCTCAATGCCAAAGTCTTCAACAAAATTTTATAATCAAAATTTAAGAGCAAGATAGGTCTATAAGAAGCACAGTCCTCCAGGGCCTTCCCTTTCTTGAGGCAATCATGATTATATGAACAGCTTTGTATGTCTAGCATCAGTCCTGACAGTATGTTTACAAATTCTTTATAAAACTCACAGGGCCGGGAGCTTTTCCACTCTGAAGTTGCATCACTACCTCCTGTATCTCTTGTGCTGTGAACAGAGCAATAAGGAGAGATGCCTGCTCAGCAGACACCCCCTGTAGATCCAAGTTCCTAAAAAAAGACTCTATTTTATCCCGTCTATCCTCACAATATTCAGACTGATACAATTTAGAACAGAACCTCCAAAGCGCTGTAGTGATCGTGTTAGCATTACAAGAAAGAGTCTAATTTCCTTTCCTAATAGAAACAATAAATTGAGAGGCATTCTTCTTCCTAACCAGCTATGCCAAATATTTATCCGGACTGTCACCATGCGCAAACAACCTTTGCTTTGCGAAGGAAAGTTCCTTCCTAGCTGTATGCCTAAACATGGAGTTTAGGGCAGATCGATGGGCTGTTATCCGCTGCAGTTTAGTCACTATGGTCCACTGTCATATGCCGTCTCAGCTGCCTTCAATCATGCCTCGAGCAGACGTTGCTGCTCTCCCTTCTGTCGCTTCTGATTGGTCGAGTATGGGATAACTATCCCTCTAGCATAGGCCTTAGCAGTCTCCCAAAGAATGGATGGATTGCTAGCTGTACCTGAGTTGGTGGCCAAAAGAGCTTCAAATTCCTGAGAAAAGCACTCAATGAACTTTCTGTCCTTGATGAAGGGATCCATTCGTCAGTACTGTGAGCTCATTGCATTACCCTTAATCTCAACCACTAAATAAACTGTTGCATGATCAGAGATGGCAATATTCCCAATTGAACAAGATACCACTGAATCTAGAAGAGCCGCAGGAGTTAAGAAAAAAAATCAGTCCTCATGTGACACTTATGAGGATTGGAAAACAATGTAAAGTCCCTGCCCGTACGGTGGAGACATCTCCAAACGTCTACTGACCCCAGTTCCACACATAGATCATCCAACTGTTTAGACTGTGGAGAGAGCTTTGGGTGGGCCTTTGGGCATTTTATCCAGCACAGGATCCATAAGGCAATTAAGTTCCCCCCGCTCTCATAATATGCTGCGACGCAAAAGCCATCAGCTTAGTGCATCAGTCACAAATTTAAGGGGTTGAGCCGGAGGAAATTAGACTTTCAAAATACCATATTCCTTGCCAATTATATGGCCCTTAAGGATAACAAACCAACCATTCATCTTTAACACAATGTACTAAATTAAATGGAAGATTCTTCTGGACGAGTATGGCCAACCCCCTGCTTTTAGTGTTAAAGGTCAAGAAAAACACCGATCAAACCCACCTTGCTGTAACTTCAAATGTTCCTTGTCATTAAGGTGAGTCTCCTGCAACAGGGCAACATCTGCTCTCTTTTTTTGAGGCTCGACAACACCTTTTTCCTTTGAACTGGCGAATGGGTCCTTCTAATATTCCAGGTGCACCATTTAAGAACACCGCTAGCCGCGTTCATTTACAACCACCTTTGACCTGCTGAGAGGAGAATTCAACATTCAGTAAGCTGAGCATATACAAAAGAAGACTTTATGGAGTCTATTGGCAAAAAAAAAACAAAAAAATAAACTAGGTACAAAACACAAAAGGCACTTAATGGGGAACTCTACCCCCTGCCCATAGAGGGCACTTGCACCTCCCCCACACATCTCCATTTCCAGCTTGAGCCACACCCCAGCCCCAAGTAATAGACGGAAACAAATAAAATAATGAGCACTCTGCCCACCCCCAACTGCATATCAAAACCAATCCTAATCGGGTACAAAAAGACACACCAACAGCAGCAGCTTTAAGAAAAAGGTAACATTCCAAGAAACAGCAAGAGAAAAAAAAACAAACATTATTGTTTATGTCTGTAAATCCATCCGGATTATTTTAAAGTGTCTAAGAAATTTTTCACTTGTTCCAAGGAGTCTCCTTGTGAGTAATACAAAGCTCCGCTGGTGTCTCTTCGAATATTGAAAACCAAGATCCCTTAATTTTCTCTTGACCTCATCAAACTATTTCCTTTTACGGATCACCGCCACAGAAAAGTCCTGGAAAAACATTATCTTAGTTCCCTGATAAGTCAAAGCCTGTGGATCTTTCTCCACCCTTCTCGAAGATTCCAGGACATTCTGCTTGTCCCTGTAGCTTTAAAAACATACCAGGACTGGGCAGGGACGCCAATCCAGACTGGATCTGTGCACTGCAACCCATTGAGCTCTGTTAACCATCACCCAGTCCACCTCGGCATCCCAGCCAAGAAACTGTGGCAGCCAGTCTTTAAAATATACTTGCTAGCTGCCCACCTTCCACTCCCTCAGACAGCCCAACGACCAAGATATTTTTCCTTCTGCCTCGATTTTCCAGATCATTGACCTGTTGAGTCAAGGCTGGGACCTGTTTTTCGAGGGCCTGGATCCGCTGTGCTGACCACTTGACCTTGGTCTCTGCCGCAGTCCGTTGCTCGACCTCTTTAATTCACTTCTAGAGCCTTTCCAACTCCTCATACTTCTGTAGCATGACCGAAATCGGCTCCAGCTGAGTACGATTGTCCTCCATCAATTCCTCGGTCATCCCTCAGATTGCAGCAAGTTCTTCAACAATGTTCTACTGCGCAGGTACCTTTTTCCCAGCAGCCAAGGGAGCTGCAGCTGCATCCGCAGTTGCCTTCGCAGGCCAACCCAATATCTTTGGTGAGTGTCCTATCTGTTGGAGCTTGGCTGCATGCTTTCCTTTTGTCATCCTTGCTCAAAAAGAATTTACAGTAGACCCTTGACTATCTGAACATCAACCATCCGAATCCCGGACCACCCGAACAAGATCTCCAGGCCCTGCAAAAACGGCACCAGGCAACCCAGCATTCAGTTATCAGTTAAATGGCATTATGGCATGCATTGCCGGATAGTCAAGAGATGTTCAAAAACCGGCAGCTCTTGGCTAACCGGCATTATGGTGTGCATTGCCGGATAATCGAGAAATGCTTGAACAACCAGCACTCGTGGATTACTGTTTGTTTCCAGCCGCCTGAGCAATCCATCAGCCAAACAAAATACTCCCCGCCCGGCTTGTTCAGACACTCGAGGCTCCGCCACAAATGGATTTAAACGGTTTCACAACTGGCTAATATCGGTTTTCTCCAAAAAAAAAAGGTGGGGCTTATCACTATCCCTAAAAATATCACTACTGCTGGGCTGGGGTGCAGAGCTCAGCAAGGCAGATCTGTTCAGATTGCCGCCATGTGAGATTCTTCCCTCCAGGCGCAAGTTTGAACTAAGATTTTGTGAATTGTGTCTGCATTCTGTCTGTATTTGAGCATTAAACTTTATAAAGAAGCCTTTACATCAATACTACAAAGTATTTTTCTATTTATTAAGAGTGTATGACCATTAGCTCAGGTCATAGGTAACTGTAGGATTGCAGTATCCTGGAATTACAATGTCGGATTTGTGGAAAAGTAAAATGGAATTAAATGTATAATAAAACCTATGATTAAAAATATAATGCAATTTAAATACAGCTATGAAGTTGTCTTTTAACTAGTTTCTAAATTTGAAGATAAAGCTTGTTATACTTGAAATTTTAACCCACATCCTTTTCATGGCTCTCCAATGAGATAAGCATTCTAAATAGATGGACTGTTTTTGCAATAATGTTTAAAAAATTAACTTCAAATAGAAACAAAGCATCATGGTTCAAGAGTATGGCATGAATGCATTTCAAAAAATGTTATTGGTCCTCATTTGCTTTTATTGATGTGCAATTGCATATTGAGATTTTTCCGTGTGATTTAAGTATTAATTTTCAATTAATTTAAATTAATGGCATTTATTTAAATGCCAGTTTTGAATAGCATACCAAGGAAATGGCTGTGTCAGAAGGATAAAATCTCAATGTTTATCTTCAAGAAAAATTCAGTGAGTCATTAGCACATTAGTAAGAATATAATCTTTTAAACCACTAAAAATAAACTTTGAACATATTTGACATTGTAATGTGCTTAAATATAAGTTGTAGTGAATACAAGTAATCTGATCATTTGCTGATTAATTTTCATGAATTTTATGCACAAATTAATTAAATATGATGGAATTAGGATACGAGACAGAACTGGGCAAGCTAATTGTGTTAGAAGCAAGTTAAAGAATCTCTTTGGACCAAATCCTGCCAGTTTTACAGAAAACTTTGGATGTCTTCAAAACCAGGATTGGCTAAATGCATTGTAATATAAAAATGATCTGTTTTTGATCTTCAAATAAGTATGAAGCTTATTTTCAGAGCATCAATGTAGAAAGTGATATTGCTGTCTAAAAATACTGACCAGAAGTAAACTAGAAATAGTTATAGCTGACAACTTGTGCATGAGCACAATTAATAGAATGTTGATCTCTATGAATGCTGGTAAATCATTGGCTTAAGCATTTAATCAAGTGTAATAAGTGATTCTTAGATTACTTTATTGTATATTATTTTTAAAAATTCTTTGTCTTCCCCATGACTCAATGACCTTTGCACAGTAAGTAGCTGAGCCATTCCATTCAGGAAATCTCCTGATTAAAGCCCAGGGCTGCACAGTTGACTGATTTCAGTTAATGTGCGATTTCCCTTTTGGAAGGGGAGAAACGACCAGTATCTACTACTGATCTCCATCCAGTAACCATGTGTTTCAAAAAAAAAGCAAAAACCAACTCCATAGCTTGGTTGCCTTTCACAGTCAAGTTACTGGCTGAGACTCACTATCAAAATTTATCTATGCCTAATACAAACCAAGTGAGATGCTGGAAAAAGGTTCCAGGTCTATATTCCGTAAATGATTGAATTATTACAAGACAAAATGACAAGAAAAATAATGATTTTTAAAAAAAAATTGAAAATACATTGAAAGGGAGATGAATCAAAATGGATTTGATGGCATGGTAAGTAGTGTAACACCAAATTGATAGTTTTGACGGTAGTGTCACATAGTGGCTAACTTTTATGGACTTTTGTACAGTATTATGTTGAATTTATATGTTAGTTTTTAAACTATAAAGTTGTAATAAATACTTTCTCCTGAGAGTTTTAAATTAATTTAGAGACTTGTATATTGGTAGCATTTGTGAAGACATCCAATGTTTAAAATAGTTTCTAATCAGAGCAATTTAAAATACTACTTTGGAACCAATTGCAGAACTAACTGTACTGACTGATTTCCCAGCATTGACTTACTGATATGCATGTTGCTTTCACAGCTGCAGAGAATGAAAAGCAATATTTGTGTTGAGTGATTATGCTGTAAACCCCTAATCAAAAACAGGATTGTTAGCATTATTGTTTGCCCATCTGTTACTTAAAATCTATCTACCACTTAAGCATCTCTTTGAGAACAAATTATTATTCTTTCATTTTAAAAACAATACATAGATATTTACTCAAGCTTTGTAGGTGCTAAGTAAAAGTTATGTATTCACATATTTCTCCTTCATTTTTGAGATTTGTACAGAAACATGAGTTTTGATTCCTCAATTCATGGAAAAATTTTCGAACTGCTCCATGCCTCCCATAAGATTTCAAGTACATGGTTGGTATGGGCTGCCCTGTAATCTGGTTATTGTTTGATGGTTTAGCTTTCCTGGTTCCTGATCTACTACTCCACAATTGTCCAATATTGTGAATTTGCGAGGAGGTACCACTTTTCTTAACCAGAGCTGCTTTGTTTGCATCGTGGGCCTGAATCCTACAGCTGCTTACTGTGGGCAAGTATAATTGGTGAGATGATATACCACCATGAATACTCTCTTGAGGAAATTACTAGTTTCATTGAAAAGGAAATCTACTGGACTTTTATTTATTCCAGTAATAATGATGGTTTTGTTTGAAATGATATTGTGATAGTGAAATTGGGAAGTTTCACACTGTTCTTTATCTTGTGAAACTGAGGACGTTTTTAGCTAAGCTTAGAAATTGAGGTCATCAGCAAATGCTCTTCTGTGTAGTGTATTGCAATAAGTTCCTGTATAAGGCAATCTTTAGAAGTCAATTAATTGATGTAAATGTTCTCTTACTCTGCAATATTATGACTAAAAATCATATTCAGGTTTGGTTATTGGACAGACATGGGTAAATACCTGAAGTTTATGACTAATAGTCATAAATTTTGTGGAGAGCCTTCCCTGGCCCAGTGGTAGTGGGTTTTCAAATATCTCATCACTGTCTGATTGAGTGGAGCTTGGCTGCAATGTTGGGAGACATGAATGTCAACTTAATGCTCCTGAGGCCATCATCTGTAATGATGAACTTCCTTTTCCTTCATTGACACTTATTGTCCACTTTCTTGATTTCTGCCTCAAAAATGCTGCAGACCGTTCATGCAGTCTTGTTAGCCTTGTAATGCACGAGTCATGTCTTGACATTTGTGAAGCAGCATGACTTTTTGAGTTTCTAATCGCAAGAACCGACAGCTATTCAGGTCATAACACTGACTTGATCATTGCTTTGTTTTTCACCATTACACATTTTACTGTAAATGACAATAACTCTTTGATATCCAAACAGTTTGATTTCATCCATATATAAAGATCTCTTGGTGCACACTTAGTCAGTTTGTAGGTGAGACCATTTTGGAGCTAATCGTTTGTCAATGCTACCATAATCATACCTCATTGCTTTCTGAGTGGAAGACTATGCCTTGTCTTGAAACAGTTCAGTAGACTGTCACAACAGATGAACTCCATTTGGCCCAGGTTCTTTATCCAGGGTACTCCTTTTTCCACCAGAGATGAGAGTGTTCCCTGCTTGCATTGCCTTGGGAGAGCTTCTTTAGTGTTGTGAAAGGCAGCAGTCCTATGTCTCTCTCTTGCTGGAGTGAATTTCAGCCGGTCAACTGTTCTCGCATACTTAGTGTTTCAAAATGGTATGCAAGTTTAATATGGGAATCTTCCACTCCATCACAGTGTACACTTTTTGTGCTATTGTTTTCCACTTGGTGTATCAACTTCACTTTTTCCCACAGGTTCAACCATAGTTTAAGGCCTTGCATGCCTTTTCACAGAGAGGTCTTAATGTCTCATGATGACTCATTCAGTCTTCATGATTCCACACATTTGTGTCATTGCTCTGATTGCTTGGCGCATTCACATGATAAGTTTATACGTGTTTCTAATCTGAAGTTAACAATGTGGAATTTTGACTTATAACTGGCATTCTTACAATAGATTTTCTGTTTTGCCAGTGAGAGAAGCTGACTATTTTGACACAGCTGAAATTTTGCAAAATTAAGATTATTGATGGATGTAGGAGTTTGAATTATTTTGGAATTGTCTCAGGATCTCAGCAAATTATTCTGAACGTGCCATGATGATATTAGCATGGCTTCATGATAGGCTATCTAATAAGAAAAAATTGGGCAAGATGGTTCTTTTTCATGGTGGAAAACTAAATTGGAGGGTTGCCACAGATCTCTGTATTGGAGCCTCAACTAATTACAATCTAAGTTAATGACTTGGATAAAAGGACTGACTGTACTGTAGTCATATTTGCCGTTGAGACAAAGTAGGAAAGCAAGTTGTGACGAGGCTACGAAGTGTCTGATGGAATGTAGATAAGTAATGTGTTAGGCAATAGTTTGGCAGATGCAGTATAATGTAGGGAAATATGAGCTTGTCCACTTTCTCAGGAAGAATAGAGAAGTAGAATATTATTTATATAGTCCAAGACCGTAAAATGCAGTGGCACAGAGGCTGGATTGTTCTTGTGCATGAATCATGAATTGATCTTATTGAAACATTGTAAGCATTCTGAGGGACTTGATAGGGGAGATGCTGAGAGAATGTTTTTTCATTTGGCAGAATCTAGTGCAAGTGCTGAATTTCAAAGTAAAGGGGTGTCTCATTTAAATTAAAGATGAGGAATTTCATCTGAGTTGATAGTTTTTGAAATTCTTTTCCATAGAAAATAGTGGTGACTAGGTCATTGAATATATCTATGGCTGAGTTGGACAGTTTTTTTTTAATTTAACAAGGGAATTTAGCATTATGGATAATAGGTAGGAAAGTGGAGTTAAGGTCATAATCAGAACAGTTGTTATCTTGGCAAATGGTGAGCAGGTTCAACCCTGGCCAGCTGACTGGCCTGGTGCTTCTGTATCTTATGTCCTCATGACCTATTAAATAATAATGAAATAATCACTGTACTGCATGAGGAATGTGTCCAAAGTAAATTGAAGTTTTTTTAAAAAAAAGCTTTTACCTTTGTCATTTGATCTCTGGAGAGTGCCTTTGGGCAATGATCTGTATGTGAAATCTGAGCTTGTAAAGAAAATCTATCAATTGAGGCTCTTAAAGATATTCTGGACATGATCATACCAATTAATTCCCATTACTTGTTTTTTTGAAAGGCACTGATACAGTTTTGTATAGATCTCATAAGGAGGCATGTGACTAGTTTTTAATTTTTTTTGAAATTATGTGCACAAATGAACAAATCCAAATGCAGGTGCAATGAAAACCGTTCTACAAACAAAAAATGTTGTGAGAAATGTACTTTTAATTATCATATAACCCAATGACATACAAAAAGATTAATTGATATTAAAAAAAGCAAAACGCGTTTGCTGTTTTCTGTTCTTAATGTTTTACCTTCAATATAATTTCAAATTTGATTTTAATTCAGTTAAACTAATATTTCAAACACACAAAGGGGTTTACAGTATTAAACTTTAAGTATTAACTGTTCTGATTTGAACTATGATGATATTTTAAACTATACACTGTCTGCATGAAACTTGAATCTGCCTTTTTAAAGCTGTATTTTTTTTAAATTCCCCATCTATGTTTTCCTCTGTACCATTTTGGTACAATTTTTCATTAAACATTTCTCTTTCCTTCCATCCTATTTCTGTGTCCAATTTACCTTTTGCTTTCCTAACTGTTGTAAAAGGCAGAAGGTGCTGGTGGATAAGCCTGCATGTGGCTCCCTCCTGTCGTGCTGGCATGTGATGGTGGCACTGGTGTGTTCTCTTCCTCTCCCTTTTTACTAACAGACGCAGACCAAACTGGAGCATGCCCGCATTAAGGAGCTTGAACAGAGCCTGCTCTTTGAAAAGACCAAAGCTGAAAAACTCCAGAGGGAGTTAGAAGACACTAGGGTAATGGATTTCACTGTTTTGATGAACTCCATTCAGTTTATGGCATGTATCCAAAACTGGTTATAAGTCAGTGTGAGTAACTTTATTTTAGTAATGCTTGACCCCCTACAAATGCAAACATCTACCAATGTATGAAGTTTTTTTCCTGTTTTAGTAGTGTTAGGTAGACTTTAGAATTAAATTTTGGCGATATCAGATCCCAAAGTGTTGAATAATCAAACAATTTTTTATTAAAGAAATGTTTCTGATATGTATTTTCACGTCTTAATCCGTGCACCCTGCCTTAAATGAGTGAGTAAATACCGTATGCTCCTTAGCTGCTTCTAATGGTTTTGTTTAACCCATTGCTGAGAGCGTATGAGAGATGTTGACACTAACATAACTTTCAGTTTGTCCTCACTTGCTCAAAAATTGCCTAAGCAGAGCATTTTCCTGAAGATCTACTTCAAAAATAGGCATTGTTTTTCTGGAGTCCCAGTATCAGCCCACATTCTGCCACAAGCAGTACATTTTTGTACCAGTGTGCTGTGAGAATAGGTAATCTGCATGGTTAGTTGTGCACAGTAATTTTTTTTGATTAAATTAGAAGACAGACCACTTTTTGAACAAAGGTACACTGGTAAATACTTTGTGCACATAAATATCACTTCACACGCTCCAAACGTTTCAAAGTACCATCTTCATTATCAGAAAAATTTCCTGAAGTTTCCTTCAGAACCTATTTCACTAAAAATATGATCTAGTTACAACAGATGAGGAATTGTGGAGTGAACATGCTATTTTGAATTAACAAGCAGAGAAGCATGGTTGCTCTTATTTTCAGACCAGATTGACCTGGAGATGTATTGTTATGCTTCAGCATTTTAGACAAACAACTTTATTCCTCCTTTATTTCCTACCTGTGATCAGAGGCCTCACTAACCAATGAAAGAGCTGTACAGAGTATAGTGGGGGTCCTAATTTCAATCATACTGCAAATTCCCATCACAAACTCTGTTTCCTCTCCACTAATGTAATTCCTTTCCTGAACATTGTCTCAGGCAGATCCATAATTTTTTTCAATCTTGGAGTCATTCTCGACCAGACCTAGGTCCCGGTCCCGGTCCCAATCCCATACCCTGGCCATTGCCAAGGCCATCTATTTCCACTTTCATACTGTTACTCATCTTCGCCCTGCCTCAGTCCATCTACCACTGAAATCTTCACCTCTACCTTCTGCCAAATTTAGTGTTCTCTTCACCATCCCATCTTAAACACTGCTGCGTCTCCTCACTTGTACCAATTTAACTTTTGCTCATCGGTGGACTGCAAGCAACCGTAGGTCAATGTCTTCATTGTCTTCAAATCCTTTCATTGCCTCAGTCCTAGTCCATCATCCTTCAAAACTTCAAGACAATGAGTTCAAATTTCATTTCCTAGATCAGAAATTTAAATGCAGTGAGTTAAATAAATTTGGAATGAAAAGTGACTAAACTTGATCATGAAACTATTCACTGTCGTAAAATCCCATCTTGGTTACTAATGACTTTGAGAGGTGGGTATCTCCCACTTTTACTAGTTAAGCCTTCAGACAACAAGAAATATGGTTGACACCAAACTGCCCTCTGATATAGCCTAATGCTCCAATTCCAACACAGTATAGTAATAATAAAACATAATGGATTGCCTGCCACCAGTTAGGCACCAGATTTGGACACTACAAAGGCACACCTAATCCACACAATTCTGCAAAGTCCTTCTCACGCACATCTGTGGAATTAGTGCCAAAATTGAGAGCTGTACCATGGACTAATACATCAACTGAACATGGGTTTGCTCAGAGAATCGTGCTTCTTACTTAATGCCCTAGATTCTCATCACCATCTCTGGTATGTTCTATCCCAAATGAAGGACAAACCCAGCAGATAATGTGAGGAGCAGGTGAATCGGCGTTTTGGGCATAACGCATTCTTGATTAAGGGTTTATGCCGGAAATGTCAATTCTGTTGCTCCTGGATGTTGCTTGACCAGCTGTGCTTTTCCAGCATCACACTCTTCAACTCTGACCTCCAGCATCTGCAATCCTCTCTTTCTCCCAGCAGATGATGTGGCACAGTCAGGGAAGGATGACTGTGGAGGTTGTCGTTTTTGAATGTGGACCCAATGAAATCTTATGGCAACCCATCAAATATGGGCAAGGAAATTCCTGCTGATTGCTCCCTCTTGTGCTGTGCCAACTGAAGACTCAGTTTTGCTCTACTTGGAAGATTGTCTTCTGGTTAATGAACATCTGTCCATCATCAACTGCATTGATAACCACTACTGATTCAACTTACTGTGTCCTGAGGGTCGAAGCTGACACAATGGGTCTCCTGTAGGTGACGAGAGAACCAATACAATTTGGCAAATATACTTGGTCCTATCTTCTTCGGTTTACCTATTTCAGATGCACCAGCCTGTGACAGTGTTGGGTAGAAGTAACTCGTGCATCGTCCTCGTGAAGGCAAAGTCCTCTCTTCACACTCGGTGAACCCTAACATTGTCCCAAATGAGAGATTCTAAACATCTCCATTAAGTCAAAACTGGATCTCCATCAGTTATTGTGAACTATCATTAACAGCAAAATTGCATTCCAACATAATCTGCAACCTTATTTTTTTGCCATGTCCTCTACCATTAGCACCAAAGCAGGGGACCACATCAATGAGGAGTGTGCAACTACATGTTAGGAGCAGTACAGGAAACTAAGTTGCCAACTGGGTGAAACTACAACACAGGACTTAAATGCTTAAAAAGGTTGAAGAAAGTGCATCCAACTTCAGTCAGAAGTGCCAACTATCTTGGCCTCCTTCTGAGATCCCCGGCACTTAAATTCCAATATTCAACCAATTTAGTTCACTCCATATTATCAAGAACCCCTTAAGGTAGTAGGATAGATGGACAAAGTAGTTAGGAAGGCATATGGGATACTTGCATTTATTAACTGAGATGTGAAGTTTAAGAGCAGAGGGGCTATGCTGGAACTGTACAAAATGTTGGGTAGGCCACAGCTAGAATATTGTGTGCTCTTCTGGAATCTATATTATAGAAGGAATGTGAATGCACTGGAGAGGGTGCAGAGGAGATTTAGGAGGATGTTGCCTGGGCTGGAGAGTTTTAGTTATGGAGAGATTGGATGGACTAGGTTGTTTTCTTTGGAGTAGAGGAAGCTTAGGAAGATGTATAAAATTGAGCAACAAAAGGAAGAACTTTTTCGCTTTGTGGAGAGATTACTGACCATAGATTTAAGCTAATGAGCAAGAGGTTTACAGCGACTATGAGGAAATGTTTTCTTCCAGAAAATGGTGGGAATCAGGAGCTCATTGATGGTAAGGGTGGCAGAGGCAGAAATCCTCTTACCATTTAAATATTAAGTTGTGTGTTTGTATGATGCCAAAGCATGCAAGTCTCTGGGCCAAATGCTGGAAAGTGGGCTAGCACAGCTGGGTGCTTGTTTTTGACTGGTTCATAATCTGTTGGCTGAAAGGCATTTTACTGTGCTGGAGACCTGTTCTGACTCTGTACATGATTTGAAGGCACTGCAAAGGTTATGGATTTTGACAACATTCCGGCAACAATACTAAAGATGTGCTTCAGAAGTAACCATACCCCTAGCCAATTTGTTCCAGTACATTTTCAATATTGGATCGATCCACCTTGTGGAAAATTCCCCACGTATGTCCTGTACATCAAAATCGGCATAAAACCAGCCCTGCTAATTGCAAACCTGTCAGTTTCTCAATCATCAGAAAAGTGATAGAAAAGGTCATCAACACTGCTATCAAGCAGCACTCACAAGGGAGTAACTGCTCCCTGACATTTGGTTTGGATACTACCAGGGCCATTCATCTCTTAACTTCATTATGGCCTGTGTCCAAACATGGACAAAGAGATGCACTTAAGAGTTGAGGATAGAGTGACTGCCCTTGACATCAGAGCAGTATTTCATTGCGTGTCATTAAGAACTCCTAGCAAAGCTGGAGTCATATAACATGGCAACATGCCCTTCAGTCCAATTAGTCCACGCCGACCATATTCCCAAACTAAATTAGCTCCATTAGTCTGCATTTGGCCCTATTCATGTACTTATCCAAATTTCTTTTAATATTGTAACGCTCCTCATGACCTTTTCAAAAATTTCTCCTTTCACCTGAAAAAATATGCCCCCAATTTTGAATTCCCTCACCCTAGGGAAAAGACCCTTGCTATTCACTTCATGATTTTCTAAAGCTCCATAGGGTCACCCCTAAACCTTCTACACTCCAGTGAAAAAAGTTCCAGCCTATGTTTGTGACTCAAACTCTCCATTCCCATCAACATCCTGGTAAATCTTTTCTGAACCCTCTCCAATGTAATAATATCATTCCTATAACAGAGCAAGTAGAATTGCACACTCCAAAAGAGGTCCCATCATCGTCCTGTACAACCACAGCATGACATCCAAACTCCTGTACTCAAAGGTCTCAGCAATGAAGGCAAACGTGCTAAATGCTGCTTTAACCACCATGTCTACCTATGGTGAAAATTTCAAAGAATTGTGTGCCTGAATTCCTCGGCGCCTGGGTTGATGGGATTTGAGGGGAAATCTCTTGTTCACAGTCAGACCAAGTTCAAAGGAAGTTTGTTGTGGTTGGTGGAAGTTAATCAACTCCATTCGAGGATATCGGTGCTGGAGTTCTTTAAGGTAGGGCCATAGGTACAGCCATCTTCAGTATGTATACTGATTATTGCAGGATGCTGAGCACCACTTGAGACTCCTCAGATGCTGAAGCAGTCTGTGTCCAAATGCAGCAGTGCCTGTATTTTGTTTTCGCCCTGTGTGTGCAAATGCTGTTTGCCACTTATTACCCAATTGCCAGATAGTGACCATTTCCAACAAGAGAGAATTTATAACCATTGACTCTTGATGTTCAATGGCTTTACTGTTGTTGAATCTCTCACTGTCATCAATTAAACTGACCAGAAACTGAACTGGACTAAGCATATGCATACTGTCTACAAAAACTGGTCTGAGTCCTGGAATTCTACAGGTAATTCGCTTCCTGTCTCCCCAATGCCGGTCACAAGATACAAGTCAGGAGTGTAATGGAATACTCTCCCTCAACTACCTAGATGGGTACAATTCCACAATGAACACTGGTTCCTGGCTGCATGGTCTAGGCTAAAGCAGGCTGCTTGATTGGCAACCACTTGCATTCATGCTCCCTCCCTCACTCACTCTCACTCCCTCGCTGTCATGCTCCGTCCTTCACAACATGCACTTTCAATTTCCTTCACTACCAGTGCACAATGACAGCAATATGTCACGTCAACAAGATGCACTGTAGTAAATTATCAAGGCTCCTTTGACAGTCTCTTCCAAAAGAAGGACAAGGGAAACAGAAGCATGGGAATATCACCATCTGCAAGTTTCCTCTAAGCCAAGCACCATTCTGACTTGGCACTTTATGCTGTTCCTTCTCTGTTGCTAGGTCAAAAACAAACAATTCTTTGTCTAACAGCACAGTAGCTGGCTGTAGACACTAACTAAAGCAGATGAAGACTTACCAACTTCTCTGGAGAAGGTAGGCATGAGCAATAAATGCTAACTCACCAAGCAATATCTAGATTCCATAAACAAATATAATGGAAGCAGCATGCTATAGACTGAGGTAAGCAATCCCAAAACAAGTGAATTAAGTCTAAACTGTAGTCGTGCTGCATCCAGTATGAATGGTGGTAAACAATAAAAGAAGAGGGGGAGAAGACTCCAGGGATATGCCCATTTTAATGGTGGGCGGCACGGTGGCACAGTGGTTAGCACTGCTGCCTCACAGCGCCAGAGACCCGGGTTCAATTCCCGCCTCAGGCGACTGACTGTGTGGAGTTTGCACATTCTCCCCGTGTCTGCGTGGGTTTCCTCCGGGTGCTCCGGTTTCCTCCCACAGTCCAAAGATGTGCAGGTCAGATGAATTGGCCATGCTAAATTGCCTGTAGTGTTAGGTAAGGGGTAGATGTAGGGGTATGGGTGGGTTGCGCTTCGGCGGGTCGGTGTGGACTTGTTGGGCCGAAGGGCCTGTTTCCACACTGTAAGTAATCTAATCTAATGCTCTCAGAGCCTAGCGCATAAATACAAAACATGTTGCTGAATAATTCAAAACCATTTTCATCCAGAAGTACTGAGTGGATAATCCATTTGGCCTCCTGAGATCTCCAGCACAAAAGTTAAATTTCAGTTCATTCTATTCAATTCACTCCATGTGATATTAACTAAACACTCAGTGCAGTGGATGCAGCATAGACTATGGGCAGTGATAGCCTCTGGCCTCTAATTGAGTTTGTCTAATAGCTATCCCTGGACTTATACCTGACAAATGCAAAATTGCTCAAGTTTATGTCCACAAAAAGGAGAGAAAATCCATTTTAGCCTACTACTGTCTCACCAGACTACTTTGAATGTTAGCAAAGTTATGAAAGGTGTTGACTGTACTATAGCATCATTTACTCACCAATTACTTACACAGTGATGCTCAGATTGGGATTTGCCAGAAGCGCACAACTCCTGCCCATATTGCAATCTTAGTATAACATGGACAAGACAATTGAATTTCAGAGATATAAGTATGACTACTTTTGACATTAAAGCAGCAGTTGATGGAGTGTGGCATTGAGGAGCCTTCGTTTCATTCTCAGGATATCAACAAGGGAGTTCTTGTGGACAGTGTCCTCAGCCACCTATCTTCATCTGCTTCACAAAAGAGCTTCCTCCCTCATGATTTGTGTGCAAAGGCTGTAGTATTTGCTCTTTACAAAAAGCACTGCAATAACTTGATAAGCTGCTTTCAACAGCAACTCCTAAACCCGCAACCTGTATTGTTTAGAAGGACAGAGAAAGTAAATCACTATTCCTCCTCCATTATTGGACCAAAACTTTGGAGCACCCTACCTAACAGCATTGGAAGCATTTAGAATAGACTACAGTGGTTCAAAGATGTGGCTGACCACCACCACCTGCAAAAAAAATTAAAGATCGTCATTAAATACTGGCTTCGTCATTGAAGTCCACACCCCAAGAACAAATAAAAAGATTTTTACTTTCCTCTCCATTAGTCATCGTGTCTTCGACTGTACATATAAAAGGCTCTGAATCTTTCTCCAGGAATCTTTTACATTAAGATGCTTCTGAAAGGACCTACCTCTTTAACCATTAGTCATATGTCCTAACATCTCCTGGGACATCATCAGTGTTTATCTGATTGTACTCCTTGAAGACCTTTGGGATGCTTCATTATCTTAAGTACAAGTTGTTATTGCTTTGAACTAGTCCAAGGAGTTTCTTGCATCGTGGTTGTTTTTCCGGTATACATTTTTTCTTTCTGACATGGGAATACCTATTTGGTTGCTTTGTTTTAACAGATGCACGGCTGCGAACCCACAAGCCACAGTTCTGCATTTTAAATAGAGCTCGTATTGGTTCAATAAAAGAGCAGTTCTGTAAGAGTTATCCATTTTTTTTCCGCCAGAAATATTGAAGAACCAAGTTATACCCATCTGCAGTTAGTCTTTTAGCAAAAAAGAATAGTTGTTGCAGTGCTGCACACTGGCTGAGAATTGATCCGGTTCTCAAATGTTGATTTGATTTAATTTGTGTGAACGCTTTGATAAAGGTCCAATGGTTAAAGCTTGTTTCAAAGTCCTACAATTAGCTTTGAGCTCAAACTTGAGAATGACAGAATATATACTGTTGTTCATTGTAGTAATGAAAAGCATTGTAAATAGTACTGCATAAGTATTTTGGCAGTACATGGCAAGTAGAAAATGTTTTACTAATTTTTTTGATAGCATTCACTATCAATGAGCTTGTGTTTTTAAAACAAACTCTAAAATCCCAAATGTTATTGAAACTGTATAATTGCCATAAATTCAGGTCAAAATGGAAACTCCTAATTTGTATATGCACAATGTTTGATATATTGATTTGTAATGTGACTGATGTACCACTTTCTTTTAAATGATTATGGATATACAAATTAAAGGAAGTGATCTTCGAATTCAGGACTCATCCATAGGATATAATGCTTAAACTCTATGATAGTCAACACTGACCATTTGTAGAGTATTCAGAAAATAGCAATGGTATTGTTTTAGGACTTCAAATTCCAAAATCTTTAACATTCATGAGCCAAGTAAAATGGGTATGACAAATCATTCAAATATTTGAAATGCTGAAAAGAAGAATAAATAATGTAAATGGAATCAGAATTTGTGAACTAAGAACATAGACCGAAGAGTAGGAGAATAAGAATTCTTACCTAAATTTGTAGCATTCCTGCATTTTAAATAGTTTGTGATACAAAACAATTAATATAATGTCAATTAATACATTAAAAGCTGAGTGATTATCTGATTTGAAGTAAGATTGGGATTATAATGCAGAGCATTAAGGAGTTTATCTTGATGGAAGTTAAGTGGGAAGTCTATATTGCCTTGAGAAATAGTCCTACCGAGTGGGTGCATGTACAGAAAATACCAAGTAGCTTTTAAAATAAAAATGAAAAAACTGTGGATTCTGGAAATCTGAAGCAAAAACAAATTGCTGGAAAGTCTCAGCAGTCTGGTAGCACCTGCCGAGAGAAATCAGAGTTAATGTTTCTGATCCAGTGACTCTTTAAAAATTACCAGATAACTTTTATTTTTCTGTGTTTACAGCAATATTGACATTAAAAAGATTGTGCTTGACTCTGTTTAGTATTGTCATGAACACAACAAATATATCAATTTATTTACACTGTATTCAGGAGTTTCTGTTTTCTACCTGAAACTACTATGATCTATCTTTGATTACTTTGAACATTTGCTCGTAGTAAGCAGATTATATAAATAGTGGCAAAAGACACAATATGTGGAAATTTATTTCTTTTATGCTCCCCATCTTTTCAGAAGGCAGTAACTGCCGCTAGGGTAACCATTCACTTTGTCTAAATGACCACGAACACCATCTACACTCCTGGATAGTGATGTCAAACTGTTAAGTCACAGAAATCGATACAGCCAAACCTGATTTTTATTTTGTCCCTCCCCCCTCCCCCGCAAGTCATCAGGCATCCACATTTTTCCTAGCTGGAGTTCCAAACAGTAACTTGAGGTGATGAATTTAAATGAACTGTACCAGACTATAGATACCAGGCCAGTTCTTTTCTTATTGTTTCTGCTAAGATCAACTAATTCAGAAAACAATGCAGCTATGACATTTATCTGAATTTTTTTAACCATATGTACCTATGGCTTTTGTTTACTATTTGTTGCACTGTTTTCCATATACTGTAGTATAGGTATGAAAAAAAAATGCAGAGGAGTTTTAAAAAAAAACTGTTCTCCTTTTTTAACTGTTCTGTTTTCTTGGAGCTAGTGATACACCTAAATTACAATTCCACAAGCATTGTATGTCCTCTGGTCCCCCTTGCTAGATGTCCATTATTCTTGTGTTGTCTTGATATTGAGTGTCAAGGTTAAAGAAAATTTCAGCAAATTCACATCATCCTGTCTCACACTTCACTGCACAGAGATGAGGATTAAGTACCAGTGTGACACCTCACTCCAATTTAGCTGTTGAATTGATGTGCCTTCACCATTCCCTAATACAGTACATTATCTTGGATCATAGGCAAATAATTCAGTCTGGTACTTGGCAGGTTTATATATCTGAGCATCATCTTATATGATTCCCACGCAGCCACTGGAAGAATGTCATAATTATTAATGGCTGTTCTATGTCAAAACAAAATGCACTCTTCTTGGTATGACTAAATATACAATTGGTGTATTTGAACTTTTAAATTGTTAGTAAAGATTTTGAAAGTCTTAGAGTAGTTTGCTTAGATATATTAGATACACAAATGTATCACAATTACAAGACTTAAGTATATTCTGAAGAAATATGAAAACATATTAAATGTATTTCACATTGTTATTTACACTTTCTTGGGGGAAATGCACAGGTAGCCACAGTGTCTGAGAAGTCAAGGATTATGGAGTTGGAAAAGGATCTTGTGTCACGCACAAAGGAAGTTGCAGAACTTCGACATAGACTAATGAGCACTGAAGGCTCAGGTAATGTGGATAGTACCTCTCCTCTCTTGGAAGAACTCAACAGTATGCGAGATAAGCTAACAACAATGAGTACAGAGCATAAAAATGAACTTGATGCACTCAAAGAAAAATTTGAAACCTCAGAAACAGCTCACCAAAAGATTGTTAGACAATTGCAAGCTGACAGTGGAAAAATATCCAAGGAGAATGAAATCCTGAAGTCCAAATTGGATCAAGCCAATATTGAAAATTCAGAGGTTATTAATCTGTGGAAATGTAAGTTGGAGTCTGCAATTGAATCTCATCAGCAAGCTATGGAAGAACTCAAGTTGTCTTTCAGTAAAGGAGCAGGTGCCCAAACTACAGAGCTCCTAGAGCTGAGAAGTACCTTAGAAATGCTTAAAACTGAGCATCAAATGGAACTTGAGAATATTAAAATTAAACAAGATTTTGAAAAGTCTAACTACCTAAAAAAGATGGAAGAACTAAAATCGCAACTATTAGCAGTTACTACAGAGAGTGAGAAAGGTACAGAAATTCTGAAGTCGCAACTGGAATCTGCTACAAATCAACACCTGGAAGAGATGGAAGAGACCTTGGCAAAGTTACAAAACACTCAATTGAAGGTAAAGGAACTGCAAGTGTTGCAGGATAAGTGTAATGAACAGGCCCAAATCATAGAAGCCCTAACAGCTAAAGTGACAATGGCTGAAGAAAAAGTGTTAGGATATGAATTGCTGCAAGAAGCTGAGTCTCAAGGTAAAGAGGAAATCAAAAGGCTTGAAGAGAAGCTTATGGTCTTTGAGTTACAAAGGAAAAGCAGTGAAGCTTTAAAACATTCTGAAGGTAGCAAGGTTTGTATAATTTTCCATCAATTTATTTTATTTTTCCATTTCTCATCCCCTTTTCAAATTATGAGCGCATTAATTATTTAATCACAAAGCAACCATAAAATTAATTAGCAGGGTGCTAGGAAGCTGTGGTAAGTTTTCTTTTCAGTTTAATATTTGTGAAATCTAAGAGGTTCTCTTGCAAATAAAAACTTTAATGTCCATTATCATCAAAAATAAAAAATAAGTTCAATACCACTGCTGACCATTTTCAGTTTGATTTATGAACTTCTGATTCTAGGTCATAAAAAAGACCTGTGATTCTTGCAACTCCAATCCATGATTTTAAAAGAATCAAGATTTTTTTTCCCCTTTGAATGATTTTGCCTCTTGCTTTTTACAAGGTCCAGTATTTTTGTCAAATGGATCTGGCTAGCAAAGTGTTACGAAATCAATCTGTACCATATTCTTAAGAATATTAAGTTGTGAAATTTCTATAGGAAGAAAATGAAGTGATCAATTTGCAAATGTTTTCAGGATTAATATCATGTCCACATGTTTCTACAGCCTGTGATTATCATGTGTAATAAATATTTTTGATATTGAAATGTAAGTTTTGAGCATATCTAGCATGTTATTGCATAACAGAAGTCAATTTTTCCAGAATCTGTACAGTGTAGGAATGGTATGGTATCATTGATGGTTTGCAAAGTATTTTGCTGTGATGTAGGCTGTTCTTTCTACTGATCCTTTTTATAAAGGAGTATTATTGAAATTTTCATATGATCTTTTAGCATGGGAAATACATTGCTCTCGTAAAGTACTGTATTTTTCACCTAGATGTTATAGGCTTGCTCTTAATGTTTGATTTAATTAAGCATTGAACTTTGTTCTTCGTATCCCTGTAATGACATAATTGATATCACATTTAATTTAGAAGCTGCATTTCTTTTTCTTTAAAAAAAACTGCTCATTTTGATAGCTGAATGTTTATTATAGGTATTGGCGCATGTATACATGTGGTAAATGCAATCTATTCCCAAATTGTCAACCATGACTACTGTAATATGGACACTTGAAATGCATGACCACTATTGTACATTTGAAGACTTTTTTCTTTATCTTTAGCCATGGCAATGTTTGAATATCTGCATATATTTTGCCTTTGAATTATTATTCAAAAATAATCTAAATGATATATAACAGTACATTATGGAATATGTTAAATATTGATTTCATTGTCTTATACAGACTAAAACTAAAAGTTGTCTTCATTTCAGTGTGCATTTTGCAGTTTTCAGAATAAACAAAACCACAGACACACATCTGTATTAGCTGAACAGAATAACTCATTTAGGTGAATTTTTATGTTAGTTAATATTTGACGATCAGCATTCAATTCTTACTACAGAATTGTTCAGTAAAGTAGAACATCAAGATATGAGTTGGCCTAAATTTGAAGGGATGAGGTATTTTCAGGTGCAGATTATTGTATTTTGAGTGAATAATTATGCTGCATTAGACTTTGACTGTTAGTGCCAAATTGTTTCATACCATGTATTTGTATGCTATTTATTGATTTATCTGCATTGTTAATTTTGATTAAAACAAATAACATTTTTACATTTCTATTAATTTATTCTGCTAAATTAAAGCTGCAATATTCAAAATAAGAAAAGTCAAATGTTTTACGGGAGGAATATTTAAACATAACTTTCACAGAAATCAGTCTTGAAAATTTACCCAGCTCTTAATTTCTTTGAGCAACCTACCTCATGCTTAAATAGTTACATAGGAGCTAACCAACCTGCCCCATCTACTATTAATACTGTAGAAGCTTAAAAATAGAAATTTGCAATCACAACAAATTCCACGCTGTACATCTCTACGACTCTAAATAATATATGTATTTCTGTGTTTTTGTTCATGTATTGTTTTGGTCATGTTTGGAAAATTCAAGTTGAACTGTGTTTAAAAATTTAAAAAAATTGTTTTGTCTATTGTAGCTTTAAATTTGTTTTTTTTTTCTCTTTTGAGTTTATTCTTGATTTCTGTTATTTCAGGACATTCATCTGTTTTGCTTTTTATTTTTTGCAATGAATTTGCATGCTTTTATTAGGTTACTGATTTGACCAAACAGCTTGAGGAACAAGCTCAGGCAGTTGTTAATTTGGAGAAAAACCTGGCTATAGTGAGTCAGGATAAACAAATTTTGGAACAGCAACTGCAATCCATGGTAAGTGGCTCATTGCACTTCATCTTCTGAGTGGCAAAGTCTGTTTGAGATAGAAATAAAGTACTGTTTATAGTATTTTTTAAAATAGGTGCCTTGTGAAATATGGGTTTTCATAAGCTGAAATCTTTCTACTGTTCGTCTTTTATCAAATAATTAGAACATTCAGTACTTGTTTAGTTACTGTTCGTGATGATGCTTGAGTGTTTACATTTGTTTACTGAAGCATACAAGCTAATGCCAATACTTTAGTAGTTGCTATTTTACATTAGTCTTTAACAGTGTTTGAGACTTCATTTTTGCAATTATAAATTTCCTGAATAGAAGTTATCGGAGTTATAAAAACCTGTTACGATAATACGTTGTTCTTTTTTTTCCCCTTCAAATGTAACGGCTGTGGTAAGTGGCACAAAGGTTTACTAACAAACGTATGTTGTCCAGATAAGCGACAAAAATGCTTCCTTGATATTCTCTGGTGCCTAAAAACGCGTTTGTTGTGATTATTGCAGCGTTCCTATATTTAATATTATTGTATGTGATTATTATATATTACTTGTTGAAAATCCTTTTATAATCTTGAGCATTGAGGGAGTACTATTAATTTTTTAACCTGGGATGAAATGACTTGAAACTTTTAAGAGTAGTGTGCTTACTTTCAGAAGGAAAAGCTTGACAGCACATCAGAGACACAGCAAAAACTACAGCAGACTATGCAAGGTCAGTTAAACTTATTCAAGTACAATAAAGGGTTTCCCTGCTTGAATTTACTGAGGGCATAAGACGTTTGCAGCAAAGATAATGGTTCAAGGAATTAAAGATAACGTGGTCAGATGAATAAAGAGATAGTTGGAGGACCAAAAGTGATTAGTTGGGTTGAATGAACATCTCTCAGCTGTAAAGATGTGACAACTTCCACACAAGTCTGTATTTGGATACTTGGTATGAGATGTTGAGAGTTAATAGCAAATAATCAAAATTTGCTCATGTCATTAGATTTTAAGATGCAGTTGATAGAAATGAAGATCACAAAAGACTTCAGGGTAATGCATGCTAGCAGGATGGTCAGAGAGATGGTGAATGAAGTTTGGGGTGGAAAATATGAATTTCTTCTGGGAAGAAAAAGGTAGGGTTGTGTGCAAAGTGTGATACCATTGTGGAAGGTGAATAGAAAGACTTTATGCATGCTGTGGTTCTGTTCGCCGAGCTGGAAGTTTTTGTTGCAAACGTTTCATCCCCTGGCTAGGCGACATCATCAGTGCTTGGGAGCCTCCTGCGAAGCGCTTCTTTGATGTTTCCTCCGGTGTTTATAGTGGTCTGTCCCTGCCGCTTCCGGTTGTCAGTTGCAGCTGTCCGCTGTAGTGGTTGGTATATTGGGTCCAGGTCGATGTGTTTGTTGGTGGAGTTTGTGGATGAATGCCATGCCTCTAGGAATTCCCTGGCTGTTCTCTGTCTGGCTTGCCCTATGATAGTAGTGTTGTCCCAGTCGAATTCATGTTGCTTGTTGTCTGCGTGTGTGGCTACTAAGGATAGCTGGTCGTGTCGTTTCGTGGCTAGTTGATGTTCATGTATGCGGATTGTTAGCTGTCTTCCTGTTTGTCCTATATAGTGTTTAGTGCAGTCCTTGCATGGTATTTTTTACACTACATTAGTTTTGCTCATGTTGGGTATCGGGTCCTTCGTTCTGGTGAGTTGTTGTCTGAGCGTGGCTGTTGGTTTGTGTGCCGTTATGAGTCCTAGGGGTCGCAGTAGTCTGGCTGTCAGTTCCGAGATGCTCCTGATGTATGGTAGTGTGGCTAGTCCTTTTGGTTGTGGTATGTCCTCGTTCCGTGGTCTTTCTCTTAGGCATCTGTTGATGAAGTTGCGCGGGTATCCGTTTTTGGCGAATACCTTGTATAGGTGTTCCTCTTCTTCTTTTTGCAGTTCTGGTGTACTGCAGTGTGTTGTGGCCCTTTTGAATAGTGTCCTGATGCAGCTTCGTTTGTGTGTGTTGAGGTGGTTACTTTCATAGTTTAGGACTTGGTCTGTGTGTGTGGCTTTCCTGTATACCCTTGTCGTGAATTCTCCGTTCGGTGTTCTCTGTACCATCACGTCTAGGAATGGGAGTTGGCTATCCTTTTCTTCTTCTCTCGTGCAACAAGCAACATGAATTCGACTGGGACAACACTACTATCATAGGGCAAGCCAGACAGAGAACAGCCAGGGAATTCCTAGAGGCATGGCATTCATCCACAAACTCCATCAACAAACACATCGACCTGGACCCAATATACCAACCACTACAGCGGACAGCTGAAACTGACAACTGGAAGCGGCAGGGACAGACCACTATAAACACCGGAGGAAACATCAAAGAAGCGCTTCGCAGGAGGCTCCCAAGCACTGATGATGTCGCCTAGCCAGGGGACGAAACGTTTGCAACAAAAACTTCCAGCTCGGCGGACAGAACCATAGCAACGAGCACCCGAGCTACAAATCTTCGCACAAACTTTGGACTTTATGCATCATAAACACAACTTTTTATTGCACTTGTAGCATAGTAAAGCTTCGCAAGGCACATCACAAAGCACTACCAAATAAAATTTGACACCAGAGCTGAAAAATGTGTTGCTGGAAAAGCACAACAGGTCCGGCAGCATCCAAGGAGCAGGAGAATTGACGTTTCGGGCATAAGCCCTTCTTCAGGAGTCTTTTTTTTTTGCTGGGGTAGAGCTGACTGCAGGGAATGTAGGTAGCGGTGCATGCTGCAAGCGTGGAGCGGAGGATCTGGAGGGAGATCTGTTGCTGGAGGCTTCGGATTTGTTGTAGGTACTGGTTGTCCTGGTTGGTTCCAAATTTTGTTGGTTTGAACGTAGTCCGGAGTCCATGCGGGGTCAGTCAGTTCCGTAGACAGGTGCTGAGGAAGGAGATGTGGCTGTGGTAGTGAGTCTGTTCGAGGACGTGGCCGAAGAGTTTCAGGGCAGCGGAGATGACCTGGGGGTGTGCAGTGAGAGAGGGACTCACTGAAATCCTTGTAGAGGGAGGAAGAGAGCTTCTTCAAGGAAGGCATCCTTGCAAGAGGAATCGCAGTAGGTTAAAATCAACTCTGAGAAAGTGAGGACTGCAGATGCTGGAGATCAGAGGTGAAAAATGTGTTGCTGGAAAAACGCAGCAGGTCAGGCAGCATCCAAGGAGCAGGAGAATCGACGTTTCGGGCATCAGACCATGTTGTCAGGGCAGATGACCAAAACCTTGCTCAGTGAGCTAAGTTATAAGCAGTGCCTTAAAAGAAGAAAGAGGAATGAAGACTAGAGGAGGGAGTTTGAGTGTAGGGCTTTGGCCGCTGAAGGTGGAGGCAAGTTGAGTCGAGGCATTCAGAAGGAAATAGGATTATTATCTGTAAAGGAAATTGTAGGGAGGAGCTAGAGAATAGTTGTAGTGAATTGCTCATTTGGACAATCGGTTGAATGTCATTCTGTACTATAACAATTAAGATTCTATAAAGCATTGGGAGGGTAGAATTTAAGAAGCCAGCTAAGAGTGCATTGAGATAATGAAGCCTAATGATTGTTAGTGCATAGTTGAGAACTTTAGGGACCACTGAGAATGAGGCAATTAGAATTGGGCATGTCAGAGGTGGGAATAGGTGGCCTCAATGGCACGGCTACATGATCAGCAGCTCATCTTGAGGTCAGATATGTAATGAAGATTGCAAAGTCTGTTTCAGCCTCTGGCAGTTACCTGGGAGAAATATGGAGCTGCTGGCAAGGGAGTAAAGCTTGTCATGCTGACCAAACCAATGGCTTGGTTCTTTTGTAATGAAGGTGTAGGTGCATACCTTTGAGAGAGGAAGCTGGCCAGGACTGACTGAAAGCACAGTGTGCTGAACATTTAAAAAATGTAACATTTGGTTGATACAAATAGCTGGTGCTGTGTTGCCATGGTACAAAAGAAAATTCAAATTCGACCGATCAAAATCCAATCATATTTGAATTTAGTGTTTTGATGACATAAAACCAATGAAATGATCAGTCGTTTGGGGTATAAAACTTGACATTTTGAACAATTAGGGGAGAACTGCTAAGAGCACCAACAAAATAGATGGTTAGCTGAATAGTTCTCTGAAATGTACTCATCCATAAGAAAAATTGTGCAGCAGAAGACCAAAGAAGAGACAACCCAGAAAAATAGGAAAATCTCCAAAGGAGAATCAACAAAGCTGACTGGTTTTGAAACATGATTAAGTTTTTTGTAAATCTTAATCGGAGTTGTTTTATCAGATCAGTATTGTAGAGTGGAAGGTAAAAGATAGGTTTAAGAGAAAGGACTAAATAATTATGGACTTAAACAATAAAATTGTTGATTTTTACTTTAGTGAAATCTGGAATAGTTCTTTGCCTCTCAAAATTTAATGGATTGTGGCGCGAGGTGAACTTGTCTCTGCGTCAGGTTTAAATTAGCAGAGGGTTTTACCCCATGTCGTAACACTTCCCAATATGTAGTTTGAAAATTTTGCTCAATCATTGCTTTATATTTGATGAACAGTCAGACAGTTTAGAGACAGTGGAGGTGCCAAGAGGGGTGGTGATGAGATAGAGCTTTACGTTATCATTATGCATGTGGAAATTCATGTGTTTTCAGATGATATTGTGTGAGATTAGAAAGAAGGAAAATCTCTCGAGTGCAAACTAGGGCTAGGGTGAAGCTGGTTTTGGGGTGGGGGGGTGATCTTAGAGGCCTGGCTAAGGAGGAGCGTGTCAGAAGCAGCTAACTAGAAGACTTGTTTTTAGTGACCAAGAAATCCAAGAGCTTCTGCACATTGTTGGAGGAAAAAAAACCAAAGAAAACAAGGAAAATTTACAGCCCAGGAACAGGCCCTTCGGCCCTCCAAGCCTGAGCCGATCCAAATGTACTGTCTAAACAAGTCAGTCAATTCCTAAGCATCTATATCCCTCTGCTCCCCACCTGCTCATGCATCTGTCCAGATGAATCTTAAGTTAATCTAACGTGCCTGCCTCTACCACCTCTGCTGGCAACACATTCCAAATGCCCACCACTCTGTGTGAAGTACTTGCTGCGTGTATGCCCTTAAACGTTCCACCTCTCACCTTGAAAGCATGATCTCTCGTTATTGAATCCTTCACCCTGGGAAAAAGCTTATCTTTATCCACCCTGTCGATACCTTTCATGATTTTGTAAACCTCAATCAGGTCCCCCCTCAATCTCCTTTTTTTCTAATGAAAATAAACCTAACCTATTCAACCTCTCTTCATAGCTAGCACCTTCCATACCAGGCAATATCCTTGTAAACCTTCTCTGCACCCTATCCAAAGCGTCCACATCCTTTTGGTAATGTGGTGACCAGAACTGTACACAGTATTCTAAAAGCAGCCGAACCAATGTCTTGTACAATTTTAACATGACTTGCCAGCTCTTGTAGTCAATACCCCATCCAATGAAGGCAAGCATACTATATGTCTTCTTGACCATTCTATCCACCTGTGCAGCAACCTTCAGGGTACAATGGACCTGCACTCCCAGATTTCTCTGCTCATCAACCTTTCCCAAGGCTCTTTTGTTCATTGTATAATTCGCTCTAGAATTAAACTTGCCTAAATGCATCACCTCACATTTGTCTGGATTGAAAGGTTTAAGAAGATCGTAGTGGAGAAAAGAAGTTAGGGGTTACTTTCACCTTCCGTAATGATGTTTGCATGCTGAACTATTTTGGCAGAAGAGGATAGTATCTCATAGTATTTGTATTCCAGCTGGGTCTGAAAGGCTAACCCAGTTGTCCATTATATCAGTCTTTCTCCTTTTGATTTGCGGGAGCACAGATGAGGATCATCCCAGAATAATAACCAGGATATGACATTGGTTTTCATAGTGACAAGGGCATGAGAGAGAGAAATAATATAACTGAGCAGATTGGTGCCGAGTGAAATGATATGATGAATGAAATTTGGAATTTTGAACATGCAGTTGCAATTGTACTTGGAAAGCATTGTTTTACAAGAATAAATGCAGTTGTAACAAGGTTGGTCTGGGTAGTAAGTGACATAAGGAAGTGATCAGAGTTGGCCTTAAGTTACATAAATCATTAGCAGATAGCCTATTTAAAAGAATCTAAAGCCACTAAAGTGAAAATAGAATAATTGCTTCATGTCGAGATATGAAACAAAGTCGAAGTTGAACATTTCTGATTTTGCTTCAGCTGATGTTATGATATTGTTTGCAGTTTTGGACACCTTTGTGGGAAAGATGTAAAAGCAATAGAAAAGGTCTGCTGTGTTCAAGAGGATGTTACCTGGAATGAATAGTTGCATTTATAAAGAGAAACTTGAAAATTTATTGTTTTTTTAAATGTACTGAAAAGGTGAAGGTCTCCTTCATCGAGATTTTCATGTTTCTGAAGGATTGTGATCAAGTTTGTTGAGGTTTGTGTGGCTTTAACAAAATGGAGCAGAAAGAATCAGTGATAATTTGAAAACCCTATTGTTACGACACTGGGTAAACTCCTCTGCTAATTTAAACCAGCAATACAGATAAGGTTCGCCCCTTGCTTAATCTGTTAAAATTCAAGAGGCAAAGAACTATCCCAAAAGTCCCTATTTAAAGTAACAATTAACAACTTTTTTTTAGTCTAACAGAGAATATTAACTAACAGTTACTTAGAATTCCTTTCTCTCAAACCTACCTTTTACCTCCCCCCTTACAATACTAGTCCGATTTTTGTTTTAAATCCCAATTGCGATTTACAGAAAAATAATCACTTTTCAAAGCCAATCAGCTTTGCTGAGTTTCCTCTGTAGATTCTCTCTCCAAATCAGTTTCAATGTTTTTTCTGTGCAAACTCCTTCTCCAGACATGTACCTCTCAGAGTTCTTAATAGCAGCCTATATCTTTTGGTCATTTGACAGTTCTCTTTGCTATTCTGGCTAACTATTCAAAAGGTCTGATATTTATACCCCAAAACAACAGATCATTTCATTGGTTTTAATATTATCAAAATACTAAATTCAAACTTAATTGGAGTTTGGTTTGTTGGTGCATAATTTAAATGATTGGCCGAATCTGAATTTGTTTTTGTCTCATGGCAACCCAGCTATACTAGCTGTTTCAACCAAATGTTACATCGTTACCTTGTACCCCAACACCTTTATAAAGGGGCGGGTGAGAATTCTGCGCCACAAATCATTTTTGAAATACAGCACATAAATTCTTAAGAAAACTAGATAGTGATTTGAAAGGATTGTTGACTGTAGTAGATAAGCCAGCATGTTAGACATTTCCACTTTTGCTGGTTTCTAGGGCCTTTGTTACTTATTTGTGATTCTTCTTTTGGGAGTAGGAAATAGATTGGAATCCGGTTGCTGATCATTAACCAGTAGCTGCTTCTTGAAATGTGTGGGCATTAATATAATGTTTGACTCATTCTGGGAGGAATCATTGCAATTGGCCATCCTGCCAATCTTAGTTGTGTAGGTTTACACATGAAGATGGCCAGTTGAGGGAGGTGTTTGCACCCAAAGAGCTATCCTCCAGCATGAGCAATTGAAGTGTTTGGAAACCTGATGTGGTTGAAAAAATTGAATACCTTTGAAAGGATAATAGCCATTCCTAAATGCCTGGGGCATAAATAGTTATTAGTATTTTTAATGATTTTATCCCATGGTCTTAAGTAAACTAAAATATGTTCTTAATGTTTCATTTTCATAATTTAGAGACGCTTGTCGAATTGAATGTGAAAGAAGAACAGAACATATCACTATCTTCTGAATTATTAGAGCTAAAATCTCAGCTTGCTGGTGAGCATTTTGTGAATTCATAAAGCTGATTTTCAAATAAGTTTTCGTTTTCTTTTTCTTGTGTAAAGTGTAAAAAAGAATTTGCCCATCAAGGAAGGCATTAACTAAGCTGACCTATGTTTCAAGGATCGTGAAACCATTCACCACTATCAATCATTATCTTCTCTGCTTTTAATTGGCAGAACCTTTTGAGAGTTCAATTATGTTTCCATTTCCCCAGATCCAATTTACAGCTACTGGACTGCTTCATTCAAGCATCCCAACTCTGAATCTTGTCCATGTGCCTAAATGACTGAATATGTTAATTCATTGTAGGAGTAATCACCCAGCCTTGCTATCAGTTCAAGGTTAAACCACTGCACAATCCACCATGCTGTATGTGGTACTATTGGGGAACCTCATATTAATGGGAAATTGAAATTATTTGCCTCATTTCATCTTGACAAATGGGAGTGGGGAATAGAAGACTCAAGTATTTTATCAGGAAGAGGCAAACATAAATTCTGAAAAGGAGGGAGAATGGAAATGGAAGGAGGGAGAAGAGGCATGTTTAAGATGCTTTTGAAATGAGGAGATTCCAAGATTCAGAGGGTCGTAGCATAATGACTTAGTTACCACTGAAAATAAGGAAGAAGAGATGGCTGGGGAACCCACCAAGGTGAGACAGAATATAGGGCATTGAAGGATTTTAAATGAGCTCGGCAGTTTATTAATCTAATCGGTCACTGAGACCAGAGCAGTTTAGCCGATGACTGAGGAAACAGTCAGTGACTTCAAATGTTGAGGAGGCAGTGGAAATGTTTGAGGAGAATTTTGTTTTCAAAGGGTCAATTTCCACAATCGTCTTTTTAGGAGACCCAGCCTGTTCAGCCTCTCCCGATAGCTCAAATCCTGCAACCCTGGCAACATCCTTGTAAATCTTTTCTGAACCCTTTCAAGTTTCACAACATCTTTCCGATAGGAAGGAGACCAGAATTGCAACAGTGGCCTAACCAATGTCCTATACAGCCGCAACATGACCTCTCAACTCCTGTACTCAATACTCTGACCAATAAAGAAAAGCATACCAAACGCCGCCTTCACTATCCTATCCACCTGCGACTCTACTTTCAAGGAGCTATGAACCTGCACTCCAAGGTCTCTTTGTTCAGCAACACTCCCTCGGGCCTTACCATTAAGTGTACAAGTCCTGCTAAGATTTGTTTTCCCAAAATGCAGCACCTCGCACTTATCTGAATTAAACTCCATCTGCCACTTCTCAGCCAATTGGCCCATCTGGTCCAGATCCTGTTGTGATCTGAGGTACCTTCTTCACTGTCCAATACACCTCCAATTTTGGTGTCACCTGCAAACTTACTAACTTTACCTCTTATGCTCAAATCCAAATCATTTATGTAAATGATAGAAAGTAGAGGGCCCAGCACAGATCCATGTGGCACTCCACTGGTCATAGGCCTCCAGTCTGAAAAACAGCTCTCCACCACTACCCTTTGTCTTCTATCTTTGAGCCAGTTCTGTATCCAAATAGCTAGTTCTCCCTGTATTCCATGAGATCTAACCTTGCCAATCAGTCTCCCATGGGGAACCTTGTCGAGCACTTTACTGAAGTCCATATCGATCACATCTACTGCTCTGCCCTCATCAATCATCTTTGTTACTACTTCAAAAAACTCAATCAAGTTTGTGAGGCATGCTTTCCTACTCAGAAAGCCATGTTGATTATCCCGAATCAGTCCTTGCCTTTCCAAATACATGTACATCCTGTCCCTCAGGATTCCCTCAACAACTTGCCCACCACCGAAGTCAGGCTCACCGATCTATAGTTCCCTGGCTTGTTGAGCCTCTTTTGAGATATTTTGAAGTTTGAAAGATTTTTATGACACTCTTTGCAGCACTTTCATGCTTTGCTTTATTTTTTGCTGTTGATACTATTTTGTTGTTGGTTTCTACTTCTATCAGCTCTGGAAAGAAAAATGAAAGTTGAAGAGGAAAGGGCAGAGCAGCTCGTTCAAGATAAATCCAAACTTGAGAATACCGTCTCTGAAATGATGAAGTCTTCAGGAGATAACTCTGCACAGCTGACAAAGATGAATGAAGAGTTGAAAGAGAAAGAAAGGTACTTTGTTAAAAATTACTTGTGTGCAGTTATTAAATGTTTGTTATTGAAAAAATTATTTACTTATTATTTGACAAGTCTAAAACTGATTTTTGTCTCAATGTATTTTTAAAGATACAGAGAAATTGGTTAACAATCAGTAAGTTTTCTTTCAGATGTTAGAATGTAGGCTAATGAAAGACAGTACAATGAATCCTGTTTGCATGCAAGTTGCAGTGGACAAACTATACACTTCCACACTGTACGGGTTCTATGATTTAATGATTTCATATTATTTGTGGTATTTCTTTTTTTTTGTTTTTCTTTCTCTATATATTTAAAGATTAAGTAATAGCTTTCTTTCTTTAGGAAACAAGAGGAATTACAAGCTCTGTATCATCAATCCAATGATAAGATTGCTAGTTTACAGGAAAATTTGGAGCAACTCACATGTAAATCAGAACGGACTCAGCAGGAGGAGCAGCAGAAACATCAGCTTGAGCTTAAAACAATGCTGGAAAAAATAACAGATCTGGTATGAACAACCATTCAGTCATTTTTTTTCCCCTCATGCTGGCTTTGATTAAACTTCTAATGACAAAGAAATTATTATGCCACCTTAAAAAAAAAAGCTTTGTACATGCAGCATTTTAAATATCTACTTAATACAAGTTAACAAATTTCAAATTTAGTTTATTGTTTTAATTGTATAATTAATTTTTAGAGGCAAGCAGTTCAGATTTATCATGTAAACATTGTTAAGCAGACAACCCAAACCATAACTTTGCGATTTGTTTTGGTAAATATACAGTGAAAATTACCTGGAACAAGCTAGCGAGGTTGACTACTAGGTTTTAAAACAGCAGAAATTTATTCATAAATTACACAATGGAACACAATAAAGAACCCCTACAGAACTCAGTCTCTCCAAACTAGACTTAATTGTGCGTTTCAGCATGTACACAAGAGTACCAATAAGCCAACCTCCTTTATAAAAAAAAAAGTAAAAATGGAACAAATGCTTACAGGTTGACGTTAGAAGAGCAGATAGAAAGAGAGAGTTTACCAGCCCGTTTCCACAGAGCTGAACTCCTAACTAGTTCTTGACTGAACTGCTCAGCTAGAGAGCTGATCACTCCCCTTTCAATATACAGGTCACTTCTAAAACATGACTGCTTTGGCCTGAAGTCTCATCCTTTTACATATAAACAAAAAGCCTTTCAAGATCCTTTTTCATCTCTGACCAAACTAGTCACCTCTGAGCCGAGAGAGTTTTATGATCCCTCTGAAAAAAATCAAGGACACAGTATCGTTGAGAAAAAAGGGACCAACTTTGTGACACATATAAATAAAAGACAATTCAATGCCTTGTGAATTCATGATTAATTTGATTGGAATATGACATTTTTGTGCTATTTTATATTTCATCTCAAATGTGCACTATTACAATTATTCTATTTTTATTTTAAATTGCCAAATTTATTTCTCAGTTTTACATTGAAATTTTCTGAACATTCTAAAATGGCATCTTAATTTCCTTCTGTACTGCCTTTTCCACTTCAAAAATAGATATTTGTGTAAATTCATAATTTCTTACATATGTAGATTAGATTAGATTAGATTAGATTACAGTGTGGAAACAGGCCCTTCGGCCCAACAAGTCCACACCGACCCGCCGAAGCGAAACCCACCCAAACCCCTACATTTACCCCTTACCTAACACTACGGGCAATTTAGTATAGCCAATTCACCTGACCCTGCACATCTTTTGGATGGTGGGAGGAAACCGGAGCACCCGGAGGAAACCCACGCAGAGACGGGGAGAATGTGCAAACTCCACACAGTCAGTCGCCTGAGGCAGGAATTGAACCCGGGTCTCTGGTGCTGTGAGGCAGCAGTGCTAACCACTGTGCCACCGTGCCGCCCGTATTTGGTGAAGCTTATACTGTTGTTTTGCTGTATTATTAATTGGATGAAAGTTGCAAGTTTGTTTTGATTTTGTTGAATTCCCACAGCAAACACAGGTGGAGACACACGGTGCACACAATAAAGAGCTGCAAATTATTCATGAGAAAGACCTTTCAGAAATAAAGGCAAAAAATGATACTCTCGTGAAGGAGCTCAAACAGAACCTAGAGAAAACCAAACAAGCACTGAATAGTTCCCAAGAGAAGAATAATGAAAGTGAAAAACTGATAGTAGAGTTGAAGCAGCAAGTGGAAGAGGTCCAGGTACTCCTGCAAATATTTGATTTCATTAGTGTCAGTTGTGAACATTTTTAAGAGCTGTACATTAACTATTTATTTTGCGGTGTGATTGTAAATAACTACAAGTTGATTTGTGATTTTAAATTAACTATAAGTTGTGACTTAATGTCTGTTTGGCTGCATCCAAGATGTTACTATGCTCTTTTATTTTAAAATAACTTTTTAAAAATCTTGTGTATTTTCTGATTTGCAACCATATTTCTAGAATATTTGTGGTTTCTTAGTCCAAGAATATTGTATTTGTGTGGTAAATTGTGACACTAAATGGAAATTAATTCTCTGTTTGAAGTTTTGAGACAATTTCTACTGTATGTTCTACATTTATGATTATGTGGCCTCTGAATCAATAACAAGTTACTCTCAAGCAGCGGACTGTCTTGAATCCTACATGATTTTACATCAGAACTACTTTGTTGTACCACTAAAGCACTGTCTAGACGTAAACAGTTATGTTAAAATAATTTACTTTAACTGAATTTCAGCAATTAAGTGTGAGAACCATAGTTAAATATTCACATCAATTGAGATACATAAACAAGGTGAGTTCTCAGGATTAGACTAAAGGTTCAGGCGGGCAATTAATTAAGAATTTAGCCAAATTTTCATTCTGATTTCACATAACCAAATCTACGTATTATCTAATCTAAACTTTGTGTGCCAGGAAACAACATAGATGTTTTATTTAACTTCATGGCTATATTAGATGCTACTTAAGATAGCAGTGTTTTCAGGCTTTGTTTAATATGCTACTTAAATCTATTTTTATTTTTATAGTTTGAAAGCTCATTAGTTTCTGTTCATCTCTATCCTGTGGTTCATTTCTTGCTTTTGTCTTCCATTCATCATGTTTTATAATAATCCTTTGTGTTTGCACTGTTCTTGCAGCAAAACATTGCTAGTTGAGACTAGAATGAGGCCTTCAAGTTCCTCAGCTGATTTATCAGGAATAAATTCATGCTTTTTTTTGCATAGTTACCACTATGGCCATTGTGTTTGGCAAGTTCATCATTTGAAAGGACATAACATCAGCCATTTACGTTTAAAATGCATTGCTTTTGAAACTGTGTTCAATAAGTAAATTGAGTCCTCTTCATTCAATCTTTTAAGAATAATGTAATGGTTTCCCTGTGACAAGATTCCTTTAGATGATTCATGACCTCTAAATTTTCACAATCATTCTTCCTTAAAACATGGGTTCCAACCTCATCAGTTCTGTATGTTGTGTTAACCCTAACACAGTCCTTTTCTTCTTAGCAGAGTCCTTGTGGATCTATCTTCATTTCATCTTTCATCTCACTGACACTAGCCGTAAGGCAGCTGCTTTTCCTCTGTGTCCAGGTGAGCTCACACCTGACTTGATGGGGACTCTGGCCCCTTTGATGAGTTGCCCCTCTGGCCCCTTTAAGCACTATGATCTGGGTCAGTGCATTTTTTTTCTTCATAAATCTGCTGAGAAATTCCAAGGCCTTTTTTTTTTATCTTAAGCTTGAGCAGCATGTTTTACTTTTGTATTGTCTTTAATCCATGCTGTTTTCATTTGTCTGCTTGACTATGTTTTATTTTCCTTTCTCCCCACTTAAATTCTCAAGTCTTTAACCTTCGAGCTAGCATCAGCCAAGTCTCAGTATGAGCAAATAACAGAGGATATGAGAGCTTTGAAGGGGGATAAAGAAAAGATGATCCAACAAGGAGATGCATTGAAATCTGAGAAAGAGTCCTTATTCTCTGAACTTTCAGAACTGAAGTTGCAGTATTTTTCCTTGCAGAAAGACAAACAATTGTTAGAATCAAAGAACGAGAAATTGCATTTGGAAAAAAAAGCATTTTTAAAAGAGAGGCAGGATTTTGAGTGTAAACAGCAACAATTTCTTGTGGAAAAGGAAACTTTAGAAGTTGAAAAGGAACAGTTTCTCATAAAAACAAAGTATCTGCAGGATCTACTTGATAAGTTAACAAAAGAAAATGAAGCCCTCCAAGGCTCTCAGTCTAACCTAAGTAAACAATTGGCAGAAATTCAGATAAGCAGCAAAGTAGTAGATTGTGAACGAGCACAGCTGCTTCAAGAAAAGAAAGAGTTGTTTTTGGCCTACAAGATAGCGATTACAGAAAAAGAAGAGTTTTCAAAAGAAAAAGACAAAGTTATACAAAATCTCCGCACATCATGTACAGAGACAGCCACTGCTCTTGAGAAATTGACACAAGAAAGAGATGACCTGATGATCGAAAAGGACTCTGATTTACTAAAATATTCAAAGCTTGAAGTTCAGAATGAATTTTTAGCTAAGGAGAAAGATCTGCTCCAATCAGCATTTAATGAACTTGCATCTGAGAAGGAAACTCTTGAGAATGAGAACCGAAATCTCAGTTTAAGTTTACAGGAGATTGTCCTTGAAAAGCAAACTTTAATTAATCAAAGGGACCAACTACAGAATTATAGTGATCTTTCAAAGGAAGAAGTAGAAAAATATATGAAGGAAAGTGCAGAGCACAAGGCCTCAATCTCCAGCCTGTCAAAACTCTTGGACGAGATTAAGAATAGCAGGGAGGTAACAGACTCTGAACGTATCCAACTACTACAAGAGAAGGAAGTGCTGACAACATCTCAAAGAAAACTGACAGCGGAAAGGGATGAACTTGCTAAAGAAAAAAATGAGTTGATTGCAAAGCTGCAGAAATCCCTTGAAGAGGCAACCAACATTGAGAAAAAGCTCAATGAAGAAAATGATGCAGTGAAAACTGAGAGAGATTCACTTCGGCTGAAACAGAAACATCTTGATACTCTTTGTGAATCTTTACAAAGAGAGAAGGAAATCTTAGAAACAAAAAGCCATGTGCAATTGTCAGAAAATGAAGCTCTGTTGGGCGAGATAGCCCAAATTAAATCAGAACAACAACAGCTCATCTCTGAAAATACAGCCAGAGCCACAGAATGGGATCAGCTCCTCAGTAACATTGAGTCCTTAAAGAAAGAAATTGACAAATTAACCAAAGAAAATGGAGAGCTCCAGGTCTCAAAATCAAATTTGTCGACACTTTTGGATGAGGTTCAGAACAGCAAAAAAACAGTGGATTCAGAGAGATTTTGCTTGTTTCAGGAGAAGCAGATGCTGGCAGCTGAGCTTCAGGAGCAGCGCTCCGAAAACGAATATATTACTGCCCAAAGGGTGGAATTAGAGGAAAAATACAATAAATTGAGTGAACAGATGAGAATATTTGAGAGCCAACTAATACAAAACAGGAATGCAGCAAAAATGGAAAAAGAGTCTCTCATTATGGCTCATTCAAAACTTCAAAATAATTTTCAGCTATTGCAGACAGAAATAGATGCCCTTCAAGCTAAAAATGTTGAACTACTTTCACAACAAGACATGCTAGTAAAAGCAAAAGAGATCATTGATATTGAACGAAAGACGTCTGCTTGTGAGAAAGAAGACCTAATAGTTGAGAAAAATAGACTGATGTCTGATGTTGAACAGCTGAAGAAAGAACTTGATATAATAACAAAAGAAAAAATAGAGATCGAGGCTTCACAATGCAATTTTTCAAGACTTCTGGATGAATTCCGCAATAGCCAGGAGGTATCTGACTTGAAAAAGTTAAAGCTGCGGGAGGAAAAAGATAATTTACTGGCTACGGTACAAAAATTACATACAGAAAAAGAAGAGCTTCTTAGAATGAAAGATGAGCTAGCTGAATCCCTCTGTAAGGTACGTGAAGAGGCTGCTGTTTCTGCTCAGGACCACAAAGAAGCTGTATCGAAACTGCAACAGCTGCTATGCGAAAAAGGGATATTGCTGGAACATGAAGAAAATCTTGCTTCCAAACTAAAAGATCTTCAGGTTCATCAAAATATTACTTTATCAGAGAAAATTGAGGTACCAAATATAAATATTCAGATAAGTCAAAGTTAGCACTTTTCTTTACTAATGAGTGCACTAACAGGTTTGATTTTGTACTTTTTGATCATCATTAACATTACTTGTAAAATGTTTTAGCTTGCATTTAATTCTGGGAAATGAATCTTTTGTGGCTTCTCACTCCACAAATGGTGTGGGTAATTTGCACAGGTGATTTATATTCACTCTAAATCCAGAATCTCTCTTCCTGAATTAATTTGCAATATGTACAAAATTATTCAAGATTGTGGATAAAATGAAGCTTTAAGTCTGAATATACATTAAAATGAAACGTATTTAGCTTTTTTCTGTTCATTAACTGAACTAAGTTAATTTTTGTCCTGTTTAAGTTATCAAAATAACTATTCTCAACCTTAACAGACCATCCTCAACAATAGGATTTCTTGTTTTTTAACAAAAAGTCCTGATTTTCTTCGCAGAATTTTGTTTTACACAGGATGCACTTCTTTCTAAATCTTAAAACTTCTCAATTATCCACAGTGAAATCAGTGTTAACTGCCAACAGCTAATTTCAACCAAAGCAAGGACAATTTGATGCAATTAAGCAGAAATGTGAGAGTGTCAAGCTATTGAGCTTATGCAACCAATATGAATGTTGTTGGGTTCATAATCCAGACGTGTGTTTTTTGTATATTGGAGGCTTGAATTTAAATCCCACCATAGCCCCTGAGAAATATAAATAACTTTTTTTTAAAAAAAGTTCATATTACTAATGATAAGCTTGCAACCACCAAATTTTAGTCAAACACGTTCAGTTGACTAATGTCTCTGTGTCAAGGTCATCTGCCATTTTTGCCTGGTTTGATTTGTCTGTGACTCCAGGCTGCAGTAATGTGCTCTAGTCTTAATTGATGAAAATGCTTAACAAGCTACTCAGTTGTAAGCAAGTTGATATCTTATCACCAACCTTCTCAAGTTGCTTTCTGTGGGTGATAGTAAATGCTGGCCACACCAGCAACACTGTCATCTTGTGAATAAATACAAAAGATGAGCTCAACCACACAGGTCAGAAAACTCCCAGGTTTGATTGTGATATGTCTTTGAGTTTGCTGATTGTAGATTGGGGCCAGTAATGTGCTCTGGATCAGGGAAACAAAAGGAAAGCCTACATTTTCATAATGCTAAAGAAATGTCTCAATGTTTCCCTCTTCAAGAACTACTGTTCTTCAAAGTTCTGATTTGCTATTCCTTTACTCAGTGAAACAAACACCTTGGAATTGTTTTCAATATCCGAGGTGTTTTATAATTACATGTTGTTAAATGGTAGTTGTTACAGAACACTTGTTATCCAGAGTTTCCCCTCCTGTTCACTAATCAGACAGTAGATGCATGTGAGAGACAGATTAGAGCAAGATCAAAGGTTGTGGTTTCTGCGCTACATCTGTGTGAATGCTCACCAGTGCAGTTAAGTCATGACAAATTGTCACTTGATAAAACACTAGGGGTGCCAGTACCCATTGAAAGCATAGTTTAGTGTGGGTTCCGTTTGTTTGAAAGGTGGGTGATGAGTGAAGGGATACCAGTTTATATATATTTAAGCTAAATTTATGCAAGCTAAATAAATAATCAGAGGTGACAACAAAGTAATGTGGTAAATCATTATGTAATTCATTTCAAAGCAAATACCTAGTCCCTGTTGGCAGTTTCTGATGTTCTGAGAATTTTAACTATGCTTTTCTCCTTGTTAACAGCTTAAATTAATTGCATGTTTGCCATCAAGCTGGGTTTGACACATTGGAATTTTTAAATTTGTTGCAAATATTTTCTGCAGAATTTTGAAAAGAGCATTTAGTAGAATTGTGATTGACATTCCACCTGACTTTATGGAATGTCAGGACAAAAAAGTGGTTAAAGTTTCTAAAAGTAAATACTTAATGTTTTGCAAAGCTTCTGTTTTTTCAAATCAGACTTCCATTATGTGCAAGACTTGATCGGTTTACATGAATTTTAGAATTTTTACGTAACATGTTTTAGTGAATTTTTAAACAATTACTTTAAATTAGGATATGCTTGTACGTTTAGGCTTCCAAAAAAGTTGAAGAGGCTGGACACTTATTAGAGAAGGCGATGAAGGAAAAAAATATGCTGGATCAACAGAAAGCGGAAATGTTGATAGAATTAGAAGAATACACGCTGAAAAATCAGAAGCTTCAAAATGAGGTAAAAACTGGCCAAAAGGTTTGTTCCATATAGGCTGAAAAGTACAGTGTATACAAAACTTTAGTGAAATACTGACTTAGGGTTGCAAACAATTGATGTTAAGTTATACATGAAGGTAGATTAAAAATGGAATGGAGCTGTTTGCTGTACTTAGTGTTTCTTTAGGAGGGTCTGCTGAGTATAAGCTGCAGATTTTGTTTTTTTTTCTTTTTCTCACCTTTGCTTGGCATCTCATTCTTTTTGACATGCTTGCTATATAGAACATATAGAGCTGTACAGGCCCTTCGCCCTCGATGTTGCACTGACCTGTGAAACCGATCTGAAGCCCATTTAACAGACACTAAACGATTATCATCCATATATTTATCCAATGCCATGAAAGTTGGCTAGTCTATTAATGTTGTAGGCAGAGCATCCCATGCCCATACTACTGTCCAAGTAAAGAATCTACTTCTGACATTTGTCCTATCTCTATCACCCCTCAGTTTAAAGCTGCATCCCCGCCTGCTAGCCATCACCAACTGAGGAAAAAGGCTCTCATTCTCTACCCTATCTAATCCTCTGATCATCTTGTATGCCTCTGTTAAGTCACCTCTTAACCACCTCCTCTCTAATGAAAACAGCCTCAAGTCTCTCAACCTTTCCTCATAAACCTTCCCTTCATATCAAGCAACATCCTGGTAAATCTCCTCTGCACCCTTTCCAATGCTTCCATGCCCTTCCTATAATACAGTAATCAGAACTATACGCAGTACTCCAAGTGCAGCCACACCAGAGTTTTTTACAGCTGCAACATGACCTCATGTCTCTGAAACTCAAACCCTCTACCAATAAAAGCTAACACACCGCACACCTTAACAACCCTATCAACCTAGGTGGCAACTTTCTGGGATCTGTACACACGGACACTGAAATCTCTGCTCATCCACACTACGAAGAATCTTATCATTTTGTCCAGTACTCTGTATTCCTGTTATTCCTTCCACAGTGAACTACCTCATACTTTTCCACATTAAACTCCATTTGCCACTTCTCAGCCCAGCTCTGCAGCTGATCTATGTCCCTCTGTAACCTGCAACATCCTTCGGCACTGTCCACGACTCCATCGACCTTAGTGTCATCTGCAAACTTACTAACACATCCATCTACGCCCTCATCCAGGTAATTTATAAAAATGACAAAAAGTAGTGGACCCAAAACAGATCCTTGTGGTATACCACTAGTAACTGGACTCCAGGGTGAGTATTTCCATCAACCGCCACCCTCTTCTTTCAGCTAGCCAATTTCTGATCCAAACCGCTAAATCACCCTCAATCCCATGCCTCTGTGTTTTCTGCAATTGCCTACTGTGGGGAACCTTATCAAATACTTTACTCAAATTCATGTACACTACGTCAGGCCAGAAAGCAATAATTATGAATTTGGTATACTGCTTAAAAATGCATTACCCTATTCAAGGGAATGTAATGTTTGTAAGGTTTTTACAGCAAGGTTAATAGCAGAAAAGTCGTCTTGTCAATTCAGTTATTCTAAATAAGTGGAATAAGGGATACTTCAGTCAAGTATATGGAAGTGAGTAGAATCCCTGACAGCAGTTTCTGGACTTTTGCAGTTAGCTGTACGCTTGCAGACTCCAGAAATTATGTTACTTTCAATGTAATTTGTAATCTTAGTAAACAGTGAAGAAGGTTTTCTATACCATCGATTTTGATGTCATCCACAAACTTACTCACCACACTTTCTACATTCTCCTCCAATCATTTTATATAAATCACAAACAAAAGAAGGCTGTGTGGAAGACTGTTAGTGACACGCCTCCAGTCAGGAAACAACTCCCACCGCCACTTTGTCTCCTGCTATAAAGCCAATTATGCATGCGGTTGACAAGTTCACCCTGAATCCCATGTGACCTCACTTCATGAATTAGCCTGCCATGCGGAACCATTTCAAGTTCAGTCTGGATAAATGCAAGATATTGCATTTTGGTACAACAAGCAGGGATAGGACTTATATAATTAATGGTAGGATATTGGGTAATATCGTAGACCCGAGACTTAGGGGTTCAGGTACATAATTCTTTGAAGTTTGCATCATATAGTCAGGGTGGTTAAAAAGGCATTTAGCATGCTTGCCTTCATTGTTCAGTCCTTTTGAGTATTGGAGTTGGGAAGTCATGTTCAGGTTGTACAGGACATTAGTGAGTCGTCTTCTGAAAGACTGTTTCCAGTTCTGGTCACCAAGTTACAGGGAGTATATTATTAAGTTGGAGAGAGTTTAGAAGAGATTTACCAGGATGTTGCCAGGTATGGCAGGTTTGAATTATAAAGAAAGGCTGGAACCTTTTTCATTGGAGTGTAGCCGGTTGCAAGGTGACTTTATAGAAGTTTATAAAATTATGAGGGGTATAGATAGGGTTAATGTTAGGTATCTTTTCCCTAGGATGAGGGATTTCAAAACCAGGGGAACAATTTTATGGTGAGAAGAGAGAGATTTAAAAAAGACATGAGGGCCAATTTTTGTTGTTTTTAACAGAAGATGGCTTGTGTGTGGAATGACCTTCCTGTGGAAGTGGTGGATGTGGGCACAGTTACAACATTTAAAAGACATTTGGATAAGTACATGAATAGTAAAGGTTTGGAGGGAAATGGGCCAGGAGCAGGAAGGTGGGACTAGTTTAGTTTGGGATTATGTTTGGCACAGACTGGTTAGACCAAAGGGTCTGTTTCCTTGTCGTATGACTCTGAATGTTGAAAGTTCAGCATGATTACCATTTAATAATCTGGGCCACTATTAGTCAAAATTTCAACTGTTTATAAACAGTTAACAACCCTCTTTAAAATATAATCTGTTACACGCCATAATTAAGCAGTTGAATACATACTAAAGCTTGAAATACTTGGTGTTCGTATGCTGACTCCTGTTCTCCTGGAGTGAAAGTGAGTGTTTTTCTCTCTAATTGCCCATCTGTGATACTTACAAGTCACACAAAGCAAGTTTTATCATGTGACCTACAGGCGATTGAGAGAATTAATGAGTTGTCTTACTATACGTAAGCCCAGAAACAGAAAGTTGAACATGCTGGTAAATTCTACTTCCTGTATGTTTTTTCTTGCCTAGGTTTCATAAAGAGAACTTCAAGACCCAATATATATATATATTTTGGAATAATCTGTGATATTCTTAGAATAGTGTATCATTTACAATTATAATGAAAATAAATCGTGATAAGTAAAATAATGGTTAAAATGAACTAATGTTAAGTAGTGATTAAAACAGTGTAAATGAGAGAAAACTAACATGTTTAATGGTAATATGTTTTATTAATTATGTAATGTCTTGTTAGAATCTGTCCAAATGTTTGCTTGCTTATGTTATGCAATCTGGCTTGCTGGGATTTTCAGATCTAAATTGTGCATTGTTCTTGAATACAGATTAGTACTGTAATTTACTTATGTTTCAGTAGTTCATGGCTTCATATGGGATTAAAACTGACAGAACTATCAGATTTTCTGGTGTTTTAACAATGAAGTGTATGGTATCAGTGATATCTTACCTAGTGTGCAGAATGCTGTGCAAGGTAGATTGACTGGGTTTGTTGTCCTTTCTTGCAATGGGTAAGAGATTTGGTGAGACATATCATTTGATAATTTCTCAAGTAACTCTTTTTGTAATATTTTCAGAAATTTGTTGTTTCAAAATAAAGATGAGAAACTGAGACCATAGAGTTTTAGATGATGATGTCACTTCTGCATAAGAGCTGATTTGTTGGTACTGCTATAGCTAAAAATTCAGGAGCCTGTAGTAGTAGGACAGCTGGTTGGAGGCTGTACATCAGATTCTTATGTTATGCAACTCAGCACTGGTGCTCATGACAGATTATGGCACTGAGCATTCGTGTTCATTATCTAACGCGCATAATTGGATCATACATTGAGTAATTTTTCAAAGAAGAAAATTTCTTAAGATCAGTAATGGATATCAAAGCTTTACAGGATAATTATTCTCGTTATTTCTCAGTGCAGCTGAAGGTATGATTTTTAGGAACAGGTGATGTTTGGTTTTCTTTATACATTTCCCAGTGATCAATAATGGTGTATTCTGGTAATCAGTACTGTGTTGTACAGTGAATGCTTTCACGTCAATTAAGATGTAATCTTGTCTGTTTCTTGGAATTTTTTAGGGGGTTTCTTCTATTTGAATGATTTGCAATGTTTGCTAATGTAGGCAGCAGCTGTGATTTGATTCTGAGATGGAGGAACATTGGAAAACTGTGGTTTTGATAGTAAATCAGAAAGCAGTAATGGGACGTGTAATGGGCAGGTTTTAATGTTTCACAGAATGCTTGGTGATAAGGGCAGTTCTGTTTTTTTTAAAGAGGAAACCTTCTGAAGGGCTTGAGGCACAGCATGATATATTCATATTTTATAATAGCCATTTTCTTTTTGCTAATGTATTGAAACAAAAGATGCCTTTGAAATTAGAGTACACTCAGGTGTCTTATTTTTATTCTGCTATATAAGATTCTGAAGCATTTTTGACAGTGAAAACAGAAGACTTTTTTTCCCTTTTGTCAGCTGGAAGCTCTTAAGGAACAAAACAGTAAATGCCAAGAAGATTTGAACCAATCAAAACAGCAGCTCAGCTCTGAAAATAAAAGAATAGGAAGCCTTTGCAAAGAAATGTGAGTAACTGTGTTTAATATTCAGAATAACCCTGATATAGTATGAGTAGATTCTTTAAGGAATAATGTTGCTTTTTTCTGAAACTTTAGTGAAATCTTTGAAGTTTGTGTACTCATCTTTTATCTTGTCTATTTTCACACTATGCAATATTGGAGAACTAGAATTGATTTATTTAAAATGCTCGTTCATAGAAAGCTTCTGTTAATCATATTAAAACGCAGTGATTTTTGATTGCCACCAGGAGGTGTACACTCTCAATTCACATCTTTTTCCCTCCGTGAAGGATGCTTGGTTTCTGGGTGGTACCTTCATTTCCAGGTTACTATTGGAAAATCACCAGTACACTTATGTGCATTGAAATAAACACACAAACAAAGATCAAGTTGCAATATTGATCAGCCGGAAGCTGACTTAACTTCCCTTCCTCCTCTCTCATAAATCTCCTTTGCCCTCTCATCAGTTCCGTCCCCTGGAAAGAATTTTTTAAATTGAGCTTATGTATTTTCTAAACCAGTAACATTTCATTTTGCAAATGAAAGTAGTTGAATGACCTTAAATATGTTCAGGGTAATTCCTAATGTTTCTTTTATATCAGACTTTATTTAAGAAAATTACTAATGTCAGAACCCTAAATACTTTGCACTTGCATAGCACCTTCCAATAGCAAAAATGGAAAGTAATTGATGAGGACATGTATTAATTTAAAAATATTTCCAACACTGAGCAATAGAATGAGACATGGAAAGAGGTGATGAAAGCTTAGTCAAAGAGGCAGATCTTAAGGAATATGTTACAGGAATGCAAAGAAGCACAGATGTTAAGGGAAGGAATTCCAGAATTTGACCACTAGGCAGCAAACAAGATGAAAGTTTTTATGAACCTGTTCAGAAATGTTATTGCACACTTCTGCATCATGAAGAACTTGAACCCAGACCTCCTGGCTCAGCAGTAGAAATAGTAGATTACCAGTCCTGGAGCAATTAAAATCAGAGATTAATACATGATAAAATTGGAGGAGTTTAGAGATCAGACTGGAGAAAATTAGAGAAAGGGAGAAATATAAACATGTCTTATTTCTTAGTCATGGAGAGGTACAGCACAGAAACAGACCCTTCCATTCAATTCATTCATGCCAACCAAGCCACCTAAATAAATCTAGTCCCATTTGTCAGAATTTGGCCCATATCCCTCTTAACCCTTCCTGTTCATTATCCATCCAGCTACCTTTTAAATGTTGTCATTGTACCAGCCTCCACAACCACCTCTGGCAGTTCATTCCACCTCTGCGTGAATAGATTGCCCCTGCAGTCCATTTTAAATCTTATCCCTCTCATCTTAAACCTATACCCTGTAGTTTTGGACTCACCCGACCCCACGGAAAAATATCTTCTCTATTCACCCATTCCATTATTCCATTATTTTATAAACCCCTAATTTACCCCTCAGCCTCCGAAGCTCCAGGGAAAACAACCCCAGCCTATTCGGCCTCCCGAAAGCTCAAACACTCCGATCCCAGCAACACCCTTGTAAACCTCTTCTGAACCTTTTCAAGTTTAACAACATCTTTCCTATAGCAGGGGCACCAGAATTAAATGCAGTGTTCTAAAATTTGCCTCACCAATGTCCTGTACAGATGCAGCATGATGTCCCAATTCCTATACTCAATGCACTGACGGATAAAGGCAAGCATACCAAACACCGCCGTCACTATCCTGTCTACCCTATGACTCCACTTTCAAGGAACTATGAACCTGCACTCCAAGGTCTCTTTGTTCAGCAACAATCACCAGGACCTTTCCATTAAGTGTATAAGTCTTGTCCTGATTTGCCTTTCCAAAATTTATCTAAATTAATCTCCACCTGCCACTTAGCCCATTGGCCCATCTGATCAAGATCCCGTTGTAATCTGGGGTAATCTTCTTCACTGCCCACTGCACCACCAATTTAGGTTACATCTCCAAAGTTGAGCAGTGGATGACATTTCACAAATGGAATTGGGGTCTAAACCTAGTTTAAGATGATTATGAAAATTATGTCTCCATACAAAAGTCATTTTTAAAGTGGGTTTGGACATTCCAACTGGATTTAGGCTAGTAAAACCACGTATTGCTAAGGCAGCTGAATATCAAGTTACTTAAAAGTAGTTAATATGAGGTGGAAAAGTTGTAGACTGAGGCCACTTATTTCCACTTCTAACATTGTTTCAATCTGCTGTGTCTCAGTTCATCTACTGAAACCTTTATTGCTTCAAGACTTGATTTTTCCTGGAAAATCTCCTACGTTCTGCCCCTCTACAAATTTGAAGTCATCCTGCATATTTTCTAATTTGCACTTAATCCCATTCATCGATTACTTCTCTGCTCTTATTTGAGAGACAGCACAATTTTAAAATTCTCATTAAACAAAGAATTGCGGATGGTGGAAATCTGAAACATAAGCTGAAATTGCTGGAGAACGTCAGCAAGTCTGGAATCATCTGTGGAGAAAAGCATTTCAGATCCAATAAACCTCCTTCAGAATTTGGACCATTCCCAAATAATCTGAGATTCTCCAGCAATTTCAGCTTTTTGTTTAAAATTCTTGTAATAACTTTAAAGTTCTGCTTTTTATAAGGGTCTGTTAATGATAAATTGGCCTCAGTGTTTCTAGACATGACAACAGTGACTGTGTATCAAGAAGTACTCGCTGTAAAGTATTTTGAAATGTCTGGTAGTCATAAAATGCACTGTATGTAGGCAAATATTTCTGTCATTTTTATTTTGAAGGTGCTACGTAAATACATTAATTTGACAGATTAGAAGAACGTTTTCTGCAGCCTATATTGTATCTAGGGTTATTGTTCCTGACAGTGAATCATAGAATCCTACAGTGTAGAAAGAGGCCATTCAGTCCACTGAGTCTGCACCAACCCTCCAAAGAGCATCCCACCCAGCTTTCTCCACCCCCCCCCCCCCCCCCCCCCCCCCCCCACTTCTGTCCCCATAACCCTGCATTTGCCATCTAGCCTTCACATTCCTGGACGCTACGGACAATTTAGCATGGCCAATTCACCTATGAGGAGAAAGTGAGGTCTGCAGATGCTGGAGATCAGAGCTGAAAATGTGTTGCTGGAAAAGCGCAGCAGGTCAGGCAGCATCCAAGGAACAGGAGAATCGACGTTTCGGGCATAAGCCCTTCTTCATTTCTGAAGAAGGGCTTATGCCCGAAACGTCGATTCTCCTGTTCCTTGGATGCTGCCTGACCTGCTGCGCTTTTCCAGCAACACATTTTCAGCCCAATTCACCTATGGACTTGGGCAGGAAACTAGTGCACTCAGTAGAAACCCACTGGGGGGAATGTGCAAATTCCACACAGGCAGTCACCCAAGGCCAGAATTGAATCAGGGTCCCTGGCACTGAGACAGTAGTGCTAACCTCTGTGCTGCCCCAAAGTGGCTGAATTAGGTGGTGGAAATTAAAAATAGTCTATTTATATTAAAAAAATCTTTCTATTAACCAAAAACAGTAAAGGTAACATTTTTGCATAATTTTGCAGCACTGTCAAGCCTCTAATAACAAAATTATTAGAGAATTGCTAGAATTTACAGTCTAAAAAATGTTCATAGTTCACAGTTACGTGAGCTATTTTTGGGAAAAATTATGTTTGAGCTTGCTATCAACAGTTAAACTCAGATATTTATTGGCAAATTGTATTTTTGTCTTACCTTTTGTTTCTAAAATACCTCTAGAAATTAAATGATGTGAATGTTAATTATTTACTCCCATATTTCTTTGTATGCCTATTGATATTTTCAAAGAGAGTTTCCAGTTTTCTGCTCGAACTGCTCTCTGTGGACCTCTGGACATAGCTCGAAAGAAAGGCAGCTGGTGGGGTGGGCAGAGACTAGATTATTTTCAAAAGGGTATCCCTGGTCTCTGAGCAAACAACGATGCTAGAAATAAACATGTTCTAAGGGATTCCTTTATTAATACAGTCACGACATACGCTTGTCGTTCTTTCTGGGCTCTGTTAAAGATTATTTGTGATTTCTTCTTGAATTTTTGAAGAACAGAGCTATGCATTAGATACATCTAGGGATGATGCAGTGGAACATTTTAAATAAAATTACAATCAGACTCTTTATTTCATTGTTGCAGTTGCTCAAATCCAATATTACACTTGTCTTTTTAAATGCTGGTGTAGAAATAATTAAAGGATGCAAGCACTTTAATTGTGTAAAAGAAATGATATGTTCCGTTACCTTCAACTAGACAACATCATAATGGGCCAAGATACATCTGCATGTTAGCAAGTTTTGAGAAGATTTGTAGCTCAAGTTGAGGTTCTGGATGTGGGTTGTTCGCTAAACTGGAAAGCTCTGTTGAAACCGAACCTTCCAGCTCAGCAAGCAAACCTACATCCAGATACATTGCATGTTTTTACTTCATTTGTTCACATTATGTAACCACAGATATGTTTTACAAAAGTGTATTTAATTTAATTCAAGAAAATGCTTGGGCAGCGATTTTGATCCATTGAAACCCAGATTCAATTCTAGCCGTGGGTCACTGATACATTAATAAAAATTATCATCATGGGTAGACAATACTTTCTTCAGAATGGTGTTGGTATTTTGCACAGCTGAAGATGATCATTTAGTGAGTAGAGCATATTCTTATGAATGCAACCTCTGTTAAAGCATACTGTGAAAAGCTATTGTTACATCTAGGGTTTAATCCAAAATTTTCATGGTAGTGTTGACCTTTTGATCAGAGTATTTCCAAGCGTGTGAGGATAAATAAAAATAAAATATTAATACAGCACAGTGATGCCTGATAGTGTAATTTGGAAGGGTGGAATCTTCTTGTGGGCTGATTTTTTTGGGTGTCCTAGGTGCAGTAAATTCTCAACTAATTACTTCTGCTGTTTTAGAGTGATTTTATACTGGAAAGGAGAAAAGAAAGCATATGGGCAGATGTGCATACGAATGTAAAATGCCTTGAACAAAAGTTATCAACAACAGTAAAACATGAAGTGGTATTATGCATCCTTCCGGGAGTTATTCTTCCTCTGTCATGAATTGTGAAACCCAGGCCAATATATTGAATTTATTTTATAAACCTTGTTTTAGATGTTATGTGTTTAGATCAGAGACTGGATTTGTCAATTTGAATTGAGTGCTGAACATATTTTAGAACCATCCACTAAGTACTTTAGCATGATATATCCTGAAATTTGATTACAATTGGATATCAATTACTGTAGCTGACACTTTTTAAAAACATTTTCCCCCACGCTGCAGATGTGGGGTGATTCTGGTATGGTTTTGTCTGCTCTCCATCAGTGGACAATTGCTGCTTTTCAGAATAAGTTTAAAATGCTTTATCAGATTGTAGCCATGCATCATGAATGATGACTTTGCATCAAGCACTTGAGTTTCTTTGAGCAGTGGGCATGTTGGCACCTACATGTGCATGTGCACGTACACGCACGTTTGTGTCCATGAGCACCAATGTAGAACTTCAGCTATTACAATGCGAAGTTTTGCAAGTAATTTCAGTCATCAGGCATAAAGGGCAAGACTTTAACTCATTCAATATCATCTACTTGCACAGAGTTAAAATCAAACCCAACGTCTCCTCACAAATAGGAACACCACAAAAATCTGTGTGCACATGAGCTTTCACGTATGTAAATTATCACCAGCTAACTAACTTCACACATTGGAAATATTTCATTATATTGTGCCTAAAGTTTCTTAACTTTTTAGGCATCAAGTTGCATTCGCAAATGTAATTGTTCTGTACTGTTTAAATATTAAGCATTGTTACTGAGTGAATTAGGAAGTGCGATCGGAGGAGTATTTACATTCCCCTTTGAGTTTATTAACAGTTGTTAGTTTAAATCAAAGTTTGTGTATTGTGTACACACAATAAAAGCTCAACTACAGTTCCTCAATTATAAATTTAAATGTAATTTATAACATGCTATTACAGTTTAAGTAATGTGAAAAGATATTGTATTAATCTATTAGAAATACTAAATATTTATAATCATTAAATTTCAAGCTCCATCTTATTTTGTACTGTGACAAAATCTGTGCGCAATATGTTAGTGCAGTGTCTTTTTTTTAAATGTCTGCGTCATTGAATTACATTTTTCACACGCTAAAACAAAATCCTCCATGTTTACAATGTAGTCTTCTTTCAGGTGGATGGATTTAACAGCAGATACTGCAGAAGGCTAGAATTATTTCAGTTTTATTGTTTATCTTTATTCTTTTAGACTGATTATATTAGATAAGCAATTTTTCAAACTGTATTAAGCTTTTTCTCTTTACTTATAGTAGAACGTACTATTGGATGAAATTACATGTTAATATATACCAGGTATTCAACAAAATTCCTTTAAATCAAACCGGTTATGGTATTTCATAAGTCTGTGAAAGTAAATTTATAAAGACTTGTGATTCTTTTATGTAATTGCATGAAGTTTAGTGATTAATTTATCTATTATTAGAATTGTATTTTGTAATCCCAACCCGACTGAATTCTTTAACATGATTGATCATGCCATTTTTCTCCAATGTCTCTCTACTGTTGTTAAGCTGGGTGGGGCTACTGTCACAAGGCTTCATTCTTAAACTGAATACAGTTAGATAGCTGTCACTTAGAATGGCTTGTTTCCTCTTCCCACAGTATTACCTCTGTTCCCCATGGATATCCTTGGCCCTCTTCTGTTTCTCATCAAATGTTTCCCCTCAGTAAGCATCCAAAAGTATAGCATTTGTTTTCGCTTCTGACTTCACATCACTGTATCTTAGGATCACCTCTCTCAGCTTACCCACTGTTCTGAAATTATCAGATTACTTATACAAGATCTGGAGCTTAACGTGCAGAACGTTATTGCATATGGGCTGAATTTTGTTTCAATCTCTGCATCAAGCTTCATTCCCAAGCGACTAACTCCATTCCTCTCCTGGAAAAAGCTTGAGATTCATGTAATCTGTTCACAAATGCCTTCATATTTGAGCACAATGAGTTTGCACCCAGACATTTAGACTATTGCTAAGTCCACCCATTTCCACCCCTATCACATTGTCTTGAATTCACCCGTATTAAGTAATCTTCCAAAAATCTTTAGGTTTTAGAAAAACCTGAAGGATTAGAAAATTGTCAATGTGACACCCTTAATCGGAAAACAAACGAGACAACAGGTAACTGTTCTTACCTATATACTCCAGTTAGCTTAACACCTATTACTGGGAAAATTGAGTCAATTGTCAAGAATGTAATAGCATAACATTTAGAAATTAATCATATATTCAAGCATTTTCATGAAGGGCAAATCATTCCTGATGAATTTATCAAAATTCTTTGAGGAAGTAACAAGCAGGATAGATAAAGGAGGAAACCAATTAATATAATTTGGATTTCCAAAAGTATTTAGACTACTTTAGATGAGACCCCACAGTGTTGGAGGTAGTATATTAGTATGGCTAGAGGATGGGTTAACTGATAGAAGACGAGAAAGTTGGGATAATAATTTTTCAAAATGGCAACCTAGATCTATGGGCGTGCCACAGGGATTAGTATTGGGGCCTCATTTATTTGCAATATATATTGACGATTTGGATAAGGAAATGAGTGTTCTGCAGCCAACTTTGCATATGTCGCACAAATAAGTGGGAGGACAGTTGTTGTGGATGACTAAATGAGTCTGTGAAGGGAGACACAGGTTAAGTGAGTAGTCAGAACCTTGACAGATGGAATATAATGTGAAATGTGTGAGGTTATGTGCTTTGGCAAGGAAAATAAAGGAACTGAATATTAAATGGAGAAAGACTGCAGAAAATTGAGCACAGAGATTTGTAAGTCCTGCATAAATCACAAAGTTAGCATATTGGTTCAGACAGTTCAGAAGGTTAATTTTTCTCAGAGAATGGACTAGAAAAGTGAGCATGTACTGCTAAAACTGTATAGGACAGTAGTTAGACCATAACTAGAATACTGTGAACAGTTTTGGTCCCCTTATCTAAGGAGAGATAGACTCTCATTGAATCCCAGAGAAAGCTCACGAGGTTGATTTTGGATATGGAGAAATTTCTAAGAGTTTGAGTAGAGTGGCTCTGTACTTAGTAGATTTTAGGAGAACGAGAAGGCAATCTTATTGAAATGTACAGGATACATAGCGACTTGACAAGATGGATACAGATTGATTGCTTGTTTCCACTTGTGGACAAGGAGGCATAATATCAAAGTAAGAGGTCATCCAATTAGAACAGAGATGAGGAATTCTTTTTTGAGGATTGTGAATCTGTGGAATTCTTTGCCAAAGTGGACTAAAGGTGCTAGGTTATTAAGTATATTCAAGGCTGAGATTGGCAGACTTTTAATCAGGGTTTTGAGGATCAGAATAAAAAGTGGAATGAGGGTGATCAGATCAGTCGTGATCTCATTGAATGACAGAATGGACTTGAAGGGCCAAATGGTCGTCTACTGCTCTTTTGTCTTATCATCTCATGTTTCAGCTCATCTTCTGAAACTTTTATCCATACATCTATTACTTCTCAACTGTGTCAAAGTAGTCTTGAATTTAAAAAAAACTGAATGAACTGAGCATGCTGGAAATCAGAAAGAAAAATAGAAATTGCTGGAAAAACTCAGTAGTTCTGGCAGCATCTGTTGAGAGAACAGAGTTAGAGTTTGGGGTCCAGTGACCACCCCTCATTACTGGTGGTCGCTAAGAAAAAGTTTTTTATGCAGGACATGGGGTCAGGGGTTGGGGTAAGGTGGAAACAATGGGTGGAGATGGAACCCAAAGAGGGAGAAAAGCAGTTGAGTGGATAAAGGAGTGGATAGCCGCTAATGGGGACTTGTAGTAGCTAACAATGTGTGGGATGGGGGAAAGTATGGGGAAGATGCTCAAGCCCTAAAATTGTTGCACTTGATTAGTGTGTCCTGAGCGCTATAGAGTTCTCAAGTGAAAATGAGGTGCTCTTCTTCCAGCTTGCGCTGAGCTTCACCAGAGCACTGAAGCAAGCCTGAGATCGGTGTTTATCAGGGAACAAGACAGCGTGTTGAAGTGGCAGGCAGTGGGAGGTTCAGAGTCTTTTTTGTGGACAGAATGTAGGTGTTCTAAAGAACAAAGAAATTTTACAGCCCAGGAACAGGCCCTTTGGCCCTCCAAGCCTGAGCTGATCCAAATGTACTGTCTAAACAAGTCAGTCAATGCCGAAGCATCTGTATCCCTCTGCTCCCCACCTACTCATGCATCTGTCCAGATGAATCTTAAATGAATCTACGGTGCCTGCCACTACCACCTCTGCTGGCAACGCGTTCCAAACGCCCACCACCCTCTCTGTGAAGTACTTGCTGCGTGTATCCCCTTAAACTTTCCACCTCTCACCTTGAAAGCGTGACCTCTCATTATTGAATCCTTCACCCTGAGAAAAAGCTTGTCTATCCACCCTGTCTATACCCTTCATGATTTTGTAAACTTCAACATGTCCCCGCTCAATCTCATTTTTTCTAATGAAAATAAACCTAACCTACTCAACCTCTCTACATAGTTAGCACCTTCCATGCCAGGCAACACCCTCGGAAACCTTCTCTACACCCTCTCCAAAGCATCCACATCCTTTTGGTAATGTGGCGACCAGAACTGTACACAGTATTCTAAATGCGGCCCAACCAGTGTCTTGTACAATTTTAACATGACTTGCCAGCTCTTGTAGTCAATACCCCATCCAATGAAGGCAAGCATACTTGAGGGTACAATGGACCTGCACTCCCAGATCTCTCTGCCCACCAACGTTTCCAAGGCTCTTCCGTTCAATGTATAATTCACTCTCGAATTAGACTTGCCTAAATGCAACACCTCACATTTGTCTGGATTGAAGACCATCTGCCACTTTTTCGCCCAACTCTCCAGTCTATCTATGTCCTCCTGTATTCTCTAACAGTCCCTTATGCTTTCTGCTACTCCACCAATCTTCATGTCTTCTGCAGACTTGCTGATCATACCAACAGTGCCCTCTTCCAGATCATTTATGTATATTACAAACAACAGTGGCCCCAATACTGACCCCTGTAGAAAATCACTGGTCACCTTTCTCCATTTCGAGAAACTACCTTCAACTACTACCCTGTCTCCTGTTGCTCAACCAGTTCTTTATCCATCTAGCTAGAACACCCTACACAGCATGTGACTTCACTTTCTCCATTAGTCTACCATGGGGAGCCTTATCAAACGCCTACTAAAGTCCATGTCTAACAGCTCTTCTTTCATCTATCAACTTGGTCACTTCCTTGAAGAACTCTATTAAGTTGGTAAGGCATGATCTCCCCCTCACAAAACCATGTTGCCTGTCACTGATATGCCCATTCTTTTCTAAATATAAATAGATCCTATCTCTCAGTATCTTCTCCAGCAACTTTCCCACCACTGATGTCAGGCTCACTGGTCTGTAGTTATCCAGAATATCCCTACTACCCTTCCTGTACAGGGGGACAACATGAGCAACACTCCAGTCCTCTGGCACCTCACCTGTATTTAAGGATGCCACAAAGATCTCTGTCTGGGCCCCAGCTATTTCCTCTCTCGCCTCCCTCAGCGTACTGGGGATTTGTCCACCTTAATAACCTCTAGCCTACCCAACACATCTTTCCTACTTAGGTCAATGTGATCCAGACTAATCAAACTTCTATCTCTAATCTCAGCATTCATCATGTTCCTCTCCACACTGAACACCGATGCAAAGTAATCATTCAGAATCTCACCCATTCTCTCAGGTTCGACACACAGCCTTCCTTTGTTATTCTTTAGTGGACCAATCCTTTCTGTAGTTACCCGCTTGCTTCTTAGATAAGAATAAAATGCTTTGGGATTCTCCTTAATTCTGCTCGCTAAAGCTATTTCATGACCCCTTTTAGCCCACTTGATTCCTTGTTTCAGACTTGTCCTACTCTTCCGATATTCCTCCAGGGCCCGTTCTGTTCTGAGCTGCCTCGACCTTATGTACGCTTCCCTTTTCCTCTTGTCTAGTCGTACAATTTCTCCTGTCATCCACGGTACACGAATCTAGCCTTTCCCATCCTTTGCCTTCAACGGGACATACCAATCCTTGAAAGCCTCCCACATCTCAAATGTGAACTTCCCTTCAAGTGTCCAATCCACATTTCGGAGCTCCTGCCTAATTTTGATATAATTGGCCTTGATCCTGTTTAGTACTCTTCCCTTAGGACTGCTCTCTTCTTTATCCACGAATATTCTATAACTTACAGAATTGTGGTCATTGTTCCCAAAGAAAGCCCCCACCGCAACTTCTATCACCTTCCTGGCTCGGTCCCCAGTACCAGGTCCGATATGGCCCCTTCCCTCGTCAGATTATTGACATATTGCTCTAGAAAACTCGCCTGGATGTTTCTTACAAATTCTACCCCATCCAGACCTCCGATGCTAAGTGTAGCCCAGCCAATATTGGGAAAATTAAAATCTCCCATCACCACTACCCTATTGCTTCTACATCTTTCCATAATCTGTTTACCTATTTGTTCTTCTACCTCACGCTCACTGTTGGGAGGTCTGTAATACAGCCCCAACAGTGTAACTGCACCCTTCTTATTTCTCAGCTCCACCCATAATGCCAAGACCGCCATAGTGTACTCCTTTAGCACAGCCGTGATATCGTCCCTGACCAGCAATGAAACTCCACCCCCTCCCTTACATCCTTCCCTGTCCTGTCTGAAGCGTCTATAACCTGGAACATTTAGTTGCCAATCATCATGCCCTTCTTTCAACGAAGTCTCTGTGATTGCAATAACATCATACTCCCTGGCACCAATCCAAGCCCTAAGTTCATCTGCCTTACACACCATACTCCTTGTATTAAAGTAGATGCATTTCAGGCCACCAGTTTTTTTACACTCATCTGCTCTCTGCCTATTCTTCCCTTTATTAATGCCTATATGCACCAAGACAACTGGCTGTTTCACCCTCCCCTTTTAGAATGCTCTGCAGCCGATCGGGGACATCCCTGACCCGAGCACCTGGGAGGCAACATACCATCCGGGAGTCCCATTTTCATCCACAGAACCATCTGTCTACTCCCCTCACAATAGAATCTCCGATGACTATGACCCTACGAGTCTTTTTCCCACCCTTCTGAACAGCAGTGCCTTCCACAGTGCCATGATCCTGGCAACTGCTGCCCTCCCCTGGTGAGCCATCTCCCCCAACAGTATCCAAAACGGTATACCTGTTTTGGAGGGAGATGACCTCAGGGGACACCTGCACTGCCTTCCTATTCTTTTTCTGTCTTTTGGTCACCCATTCATTGTCTCCCTCAGCAATTCTAACCTGTGGTATGACCAGCTCACTAAATGTGCTCCACAGTGAGTCCATCCGCAGCTCCAGAGTTGTCATGCAGTCAAACGAGCTGCAACTGGACACACTTCTTGCAAGTGTAAGAGTCAGGAACATCAGACATGTTCCTGAGCTCCCACATCAAGCAAGAAGCACATGCCACGGTCTGAAGTCCCCTGCCATTGTTAGCTTAACTTTATGTGAACTGAGTCATAGAGATGTACAGGATGGAAACAGACCCTTTGGTCCAATCCGTCCAAACAATGCACTTAAATATATGATAAAGATAAACAAAAAATAAAACCCTTACCTTAGTCTTTCTCTTCACATGTAGTATCTCTGGTTTAGCCACTGCCCAAATATAAATTAACCCCTTACCTTTCTGGCAGCCCTCGCTTCACTCCTCCTTCTCTCCTCGCCGTGCTGTAAAAATTGAGGCCCGACTCCCAAGGTAAGTGCCTTTTCTAAGTGGGAAAACTTACCCTTCCTGGCAGTTCTGTGAAGTGATCACCTAGCCTAGCTTCATTTCCCAGTGTAGAGAAGACCACATTGTGAGTGGCGAATGCAATAGACTAGATTGAGTGAAATCCAGGTGTGTTGGGCCCTTGGATACTGAGAAGGTAGGAAGTAAATGGTCAGGTGTTACATTTTGTTTGGTTGCAGGGAAAGATGCTATGAGACTGTGGGGGGGTTGTTGAGAGAGAAAGAAGTAGACCAGGATGTCCTTGAGGGAACGATCCTTGTGGATGGCTGACAAGGGAGGGGAGGGCAGGGCAATATTGGTCTGGCAGTACCATCCTCTGAAGGTGGCAGAAATGGCGGATAATGATCCTCTGGATGGTAGATGAGGTCACAGAGGACCCTATCACTGACTGTAGGAGGGGAGGGGGTGGTGCGGGCTGAAGATCCGGAGATGGGTCGGACCTGGCTGTTAACTATGGTGCTGGGGAATCCTTGGTTGAGGAAGAAGGGGGGCATTTCGGAGGATGGCTTGTTGAAGTTGGCAATATCAGAGATAGAGGAAAGACAGCATTTGGTCCATGTGCCCATCCCAAATGCCTTTTAAATGTTATTGTACCCACCTCTGCCACCATGTCTGGCACCTCATTCCATATACACACCACCTCTGTGTGAAAAAGTTACCCATTCGGTCCCTTTTAAATGCTTTCCCCCCTCACCTTAAACCTTTGCCCTGTAGTTTTGAACTCCTCTACCCTGGGGAAAAGATCTTGGCTATTCGCCTTAACTGTGCCCCTCATGATGTTATAAATCTCTGTAAGTTCGCTCCTCAGCCTCCGATGCTCCAGGGTAAAAAGCCCCAGCCTATTCAGCCTCGCCTTTTTATTCAAACCTTCCAGTTTCGGTAGCATCCTTCTAAATCTTTTCTGAATCCTTTCAAGTTTAACAACATCTTTCCTGTAGCAGGGAGACCAGAACTGAATACACAATTCTAAAAGTGGTATAACCAATGTCCTGTACAATGTGATATCCCAACTCCTATACTCAGTGCACTGGCCAATGAAGGCCAGCCTGCGAAATGCCTTTTTCAGCATCCTATCTGTGACTCCACTTTCAATAAACTATGCATCTGCTCCCTAGGCCTCAGAAAAATAGCTAACCTAATTCTGTGTCTTGAGCACCTTTTGATTTTAATTGCTTCATTTTTGGTGCCCACATTTTCAGTTGACTCGGCTGTAAAGTATGGAAGTTCTTCCCTACACCTCTCTGTCAATTTCTCATCTTTAACATACTTCTTACAAACAATTTTGACCAAGTTTTGGGTCATCTGGCTTCATATGTAGCTGTGGGGCATGTTTTGTTTTAAATGCTCTTGTGAAGCACCTTGGGGCCATTTAATTGTATTAAAAGTGTAATATGCATTTAAATTATTCATGTTATCGAATGCATTTAGTGTAGTAACATGATTCAGAAAGACATATTTAAAAGTAGATGAACAAAAGGAAATGATTGAAAGCTTAAAGAAATTTTTAAGGTGTTCTTTGAGAAGAAAAAAAGAGAGACTTCAGCTGAGAATTTAAGAGCTTGGGCCAAGCTTGTTGAGGTCATGTTGTATGCAACAAGTATAAAATGTGGGGTGGAATTCAAATTGGTCAGAGGAACACAATTTCAATGAATTGGAGATGGTGAGCCGAGAAGGCATTTTGGAATGCTGGAGACTGTGTTAAATTGCAGGCATTTGGGTTTACATAAATCAATTGGTATTGGTGGTGTAGCAGGATAAGGGCACAGAGGGATGAACTCAAGGTTATAGTGTGGAAAGCCTTCTGCTGGAATGGTTGAACCTACAGACATCAACAGGTTTTCAGCATTTGATAGCATTAAAGCTTTCCATAACTTGCCAAATATTTTAAACTGCAGGTTTTTCGTAAGTAGCTGCCAACCTCCTTGATATGCATATAATGTTTCCAATAATTGTTAAATAAATATTTCTATTTCTTTGTGTCTAATGTTTGGAAAATAATTTTACTGTTGTACATTTTATATGCTGTTCAGATGTAACTTGAACCATGTCAGGCAATTGAGATTTTTTTCAATGATTGCCAGTGCTGTAATTACATGACTTTTCTAATGTAGGTTGCCACCTATATTAGATTGACTTTTCTAATATAGGTTGCCACCAGGAAAAAAAAAGTTTGTGTAAGCTGTACCTCCAGTATATTGTACTTTTCCAGTTTGTTGTATTTTTCCATTTCACCAAAAAAAAGTGAGATCAATTGATAAAAGTTCCTTGATAAAATGCAGTCTGTCCAATTTCCACTCTGTGGGTGTCTGGTGGGGGTGTCATGATTACTAGGTTTTTTTTCACAGTTTATTGATCCACACAGTGGAAGGTTTGTCAATGTAATGTCTAATAGGCATTTTGTTTTCTTTTATTTTGAGATACAAGCCTCTAAAATGAGTCTGAAATTTAAAAACTAGTGAGTACATCAAGGTGGTTTTTCTTTTTGTTTCACAGTATGAAAATGTCATTCACTATCTGCAGTAAAATTGCATGGTTCTTTTTACACATTTTATAGTGGAGGTGTTTTTAAATCGTTATATTACTGATCACCAATAGGGTTTTACTTTCTGTTTTGAATGTTGCAGCAACAGTCTGATACAGAACAAATCCCCTAGATAAAATGCTTGCTTAAATATTTTGGATTTCTTTGAGCATAACACCAGTGTAAATGTCTGCTGTCTGAAAAGAACATCACAAATTGAATGCGACACTGATGTTATATGTGAAACTAATTGTTGTCTATCTGTGTGTGACATGTATACATGTGAGAGTCCCTGAAATGATCAGTGAGGAACTCTTTTTATCATGGATCCCATATAATTTGGCATTTTAACTTTGCTTAGATGTACAAGGATTATGTAATTTACATTTAAATGCTTTGACTGGTTTGTCAAAGTGACATGACTGAAAGATCTCATCTACTCTTATTCATTGATCTCTGTAAACAGGTGACTGTTTCATAATTGATATGCAACGGTCCCCTGATCATCTAGCCCTTAAATGCCTTTATTTATATGGATTATATAATACTATTGCAGTCACACTTTTTTTTTAACCAATTTCAAAGACTCCAAAGGTAAAGCTACAAGAAGCCAGCTACTACAAAGGAAACAATTTATTTTTAATTATTTTCAAGATTTTTATAATTCTGCATTCATTGAACCTTCCTTATTGCCCTGAGAAGGTAGTACGCGTCTCCTTTTGAATTATTGCAATCTATGGTGATACAGTGGAGATGCTGCTGTTAATTAAAGAAACCCAGACGTTGCTGATGGCAATTCTGTGCTCATGGTATCATTTAATACCAGAGAATGAGTTTTTCTTGGCTCGATGTGGCTTTCTACTTGTCAGCCTTAACGTTATCCAAGTCCTGCCATAGGCTATTCCATTGTTGGGATTTTATGAATTGAGATTACATCAGCTTCAAGATCCTGTACCAACCAAGTTCAAAAACTCTCCAATTCTCTTTTATTGCTTTAAGCTCTCTCCTAAAACCCCCCCCCCCCTTTCTGTCAATAAGCTTTTGGTCCCATCCCATAATGTCTTATGGCTCAGCGTAACTTATTTTCTTGCACCTCTGAAGTACTTTGGAGCCCTTCACTGCATTTGTGACTTATCAATCGAAGTTGATTGTATGCAAACTTAAAATTGTTGAGTCACATTATTCCACAAAATGATATCTTTTTTTTGAGATTCTTCATCTCCGACATAATGTCGCGCACAATCCCCTAGCAATCTCTAAAACTTGTGTTCATGCTGTAATCTACTTTGTTTAGGGTGCATGCTGGCATTTTAGGCAAACTGACCTGCTAGCGTGTTTTCCTCTTCCCCTGAGGTACATCATGTCTACCTCTGTGGCAACCTGCAAAACCATCTGTTTCTCCCAAACGTTTTATAAAATCCAATATCCCAGATGATTGCATCCCTGGGCCTTATCATTTTCCCATTGAAAACTATCAAATTGAAAAAAACCAAAAATGCAAATAGACTCAATTTTGTGACTAAACAATTATATATTTCAGTTCTTTCAAAACTAAGATGTTAATTACGCATCTTTTTAATAATTCACTTTTTTTTGAAAAGTACAACAAAATATTTTGTTTCAATGGAATTTCATTTATAATTCATTTTTCTGATCCTTGAGCATCATCTATCTCTTCCTTGTCCTTCTTGGAATTACATTCTTCTATTTCTGGTTATGTATTTTCCATGGATACTCATTAACTCCCACAACTATCCAAACTAGGCTTCTTTCCATCTCACTTATCTAAGGACTAGATTTATTTATCCTGGTTTCTCCCAGTTCTGTTTCATTTCCTTTCCATACAAACATGCAAATAATGAGCTGGAGTAGACATTTTAGCCAGCTTTGCCCTTCAAAAGCATAATGGCTAATCTGATTGTGACTGTTAGTCTACATTCCCATCCCCTAGCTTCAATAACTCTTTACTTCCTTGTTCGTGAAGAATATATCTACCTTTGCCTTTAATAGCAAATGGAACAATTGTACATTGTTTCAATCTGTTTTCCATACAGAAGCATTCAAAGTCATCCCTTTCTTCCTTAGCATTATTTGAATCTGAGACGCTTAATCAAAGTCATTGCCATAGAGTTGCCTGTATAAACTTTACTTTGATTTCAAATGTGTTGCATGTATGGCTTGTTGTTTCTATCTATTTTTCCGTATTTTTCATGGGCTTTCAATTGCATGAAACCATTTTGTCTCTTTACTCTGGCTGTTTGCATATTCTTTTGTTAACACATTTCTGAAGCTTCTTATAAATCCAATGTATCATCAATATCTGTTGAACAGGTTGCAGGCTACTACATTAATAACATCAGTGTTTGGTTTATTGATTTTCTTTCCTAACCTAATAAAGACAATCTATGAGAGATGGGTTTTGATTTTCTGTACAGACATTACCAGACCTGTTGCCTGTTTCATTTCCAATTTCAAATCTGAGTTTTTCCTTTTAATAATGTACTGTATTCACTGTACTTCAGCATGAGAAATGTGACACTCCACCTAATCTTTTTTCCCCTGTAATCTTCAATTTGCACTTTAACCGTTACTGTGTACAGGATTCAGATTTCTGCCAACGCAGTTTTCATCTGATCGGGAGGTGATCTGTGCCGACTTATTCTGTTTCTTTTTGCTCTCTCTTCCACCATCCTCTACAAGAAACACTTTATTCACACTTCCAACAGCTCTGTCTCATGTTAGAAATTTACCACGAGGACTTGTGAGTCAAAGCATGTTATCTCAGTGTATGAATCTGAGTGCACCACTGCAAATTTTTAAAAAAATTGATTAGGTCACTAGCTGGTCCATTTTAAAACATAGATTTTATGCATTTGGTCATTGAATGGAAGGCAACTCTGAACCTAATTAAGTAATACTGCTTTTGAAAGAGATTAATTTTAAAATAGATGTGAAGCATAATAAATGTGTGCATTTTACTGTTGTCAACAATGAAATTAATTACACTTAGGCTTTGATTTTAGTTGTAGTTGCAGTGTAATACGTGGATTTGTCTGTTAGTGGCAATGAATTTGGGAAAGCTCACTAAATAATTCTAAAAATATTCCTCCTCCTGTTATTGTTTAAGATCTTGTGATAGCTCCCTGGGCAGAAGTTTTACAGCTCAGAAGCTCATGGTTTATTTTTGAAGTGCAAGGTTTATATTTGTAGTCGTAAAAGATTGCTTTGCACGTTTCACATCAGATTAGCATGTGTGACCTAGAAACATTTTAGAGATATACTGATTCTCTCCCACTGCTTCTTCACTTGACTCTCATCAGTGGTTACTATAGTAACTGTGCACTCACTTTGCCTTTGCAGAGAGGAGCTGAAGCTGGCAGCATCCCAGAAATCCCAGCAGCTGGCAGCACTACATGAAGAAAACGGCAAACTTGCAAGCGAGCTGGACAAAAGCAAGGACGAAGTCAGCAGTCATCAGAAGGTATGTGCTGAGAAAAGATGTTTGGATCTTTCCACACCAAAACAATTCAATGCTGACACTTTTAAAATTTCAAGCTATATAACATCAATACTTGTTAATTCCATTATCAGAATAATCTAACATCATTTTTAAACACTTTATTTATCCAGTAATCTTTCCTATTTGGTATAATTTTATTCCACAAACCATGCTTCCATTTAATATGTAATAAAGAGAAATGTTTTTGCTAATTATCTAATCGTCTGTTAGCTACATTGATGAATGATTCATGGCAAAAATCTTGAACATAGTGTTTCTTTTGATCGTTTTAAAGCTAAGAATTGAAATCTCTATAATCACGATCCCTACGTAGTATGTTACCCCTGGTAACATGCATTCAAAACCCTCTATTTGCATAATTCAATGTTTTGTTTTGGTGTATGGTAGACATATGCTTACAATCTAACTTTGTGATATTAACTACTTGGATGAATTAAATCTGTTTGTGATTTTCTTAGTTTTTTTCCCATAAGTTGAGGCTGAATTTTGACTGCTGGAATCCTTGTCTATTTATGTTGACTTGTAGAGGTATGGTTAGCTTGTGTAGGCATTTGGAAGCAATAGCCTGCTGTCAACACTAACTTAACATTTTCAGAATTCACCAAAAAACAACTTATTTCTGTTTTGTACTACTTATGTAATTGAATTATTTGTTTGCATACTGTAAAACTATTTATGTTTTCTCTAAAAGGGTTCCAGCTCATACCTAAGTGAGTTATCTCGAATGTTAAGTAACAAGCTACAACATAATCAGAATTCAGCTTAAATAGTATTAACATGTTACCTCGATATTTTATAAAATCATTCATTACTCTCATTTTTCTCAAATAAAATTAGTTTATAACTGAGATCGGATGCTAATGATGACTGAATTAACCTAATCTTTATAGTGTGTAAGGCTAAGCTAATATCTAAGTGTTTTCCAACTCAAAAACTTGACCCAAAAAAATTGTGCATCCCAAATACTGTCTTAAGCTTCAGTATGTGAGTTTAAGTCCTGAAATATTGCAATGTACTTAAAATATTTGGATTTAACCAGGCCATTGTAGGTAGCAAACAGCAGTAAATATACATAAATGATCTGGAGGAAGGTAAGGTGATCTGATTAGCAGGGTTGCAGATCCTAGTAAGATAGGTAGAGTGGCAACTAGTGAAGGGGACTGTCAGAGAATGCAGCAGGATATCGATAGTTTGGAGAGTTGGGCAGAGAAATGGCAGATGACGTTCAATCCAGGTAAATGCAAGGTGATGCATTTTGGAAGATCCAATTCAAGAGCGAGCTATATGGTAAATGAAAAAGCCCTGGGGAAAATTGATGTACAGAGAGAGCTGGGTGTTCAGGTCCATTGTTACCCTGAAGGTGGCAATGCAGGTCAGGAGAGTGGTCAAGAAGGCATTTGGCATGCTTTCCTTCATTGGACAGGGTATTGAGTACAAGATTTGTCAAGTCATGTTACAGTTGTATAAGACTTTGGTTCGGCCACGTTTGGGATACTGTGTATAGTTCTGGTCGCCACATTACCAAAAGGATATGGATGCTTTGGAGAGGGTGCAGAGTAGGTTCACCAGATTCCTGAAGAAGGGCTTATGCCCGAAACGTCGATTCTCCTGTTCCCTGGATGCTGCCTGACCTGCTGCGCTTTTCCAGCAACACATTTTCAGCTCTGATCTCCAGCATCTGCAGACCTCACTTTCTCCTCACCAGGATTTTGCCTGGTATGGAGGGCGCTACTATCAAGAGAGGTTGGGTATATTAGGATTATTTTAATTGGAAAGACAGAGGTAGAGGGGAACCTGATTGAGGTCTACAAAATCATGAGAGGTATGGACTAGACAGGGTGGAGAGCAAGATACTTTTTCCCAGAGTCGGGGCCTCAATTACAATCACAAGTTCAAAGTGAGAGGGAAAAAGTTTAAGGGAGATATGCATGGAAAGTTCTTTACACAGAGGGTGGTTGGTGCCTGGAACGTGTTGCTAGCAGAGGTGGTAGAGGCAGCCACGTTAAGTGTCATTTAAGATGTATCTAGAGAGATACATGAATGGGCAGGGAGCATAGGGATACAGATCCTTATGAAATAGGCGACAGGTTTAGAAGCGGATCTGGATCAGCGCAGGCTTGAAGGGCTGAAGGGACCATTCCTGTGCTGTAATTTTGTTCCTTGTTCTTTCTTTGTTCTAAATCTATGTTAAGTGACAAAATGTTACATTATCTAGCCTTGTAAAACCAGGTTCATTATATGAATTAATGGCAGACTTGCATTTTGTAAGCTCAGGACATCTCAAAGCCATTTATAAGCAATGGAGTAATTTCAAATTACTTTTACTGTTGTAATTTGGGAAATATGTAACCTTTTCTTTTTCATAGACAACTTGGCCGAGAGAGACAAGCCTCTGGTATGCAAGACACATTTGTGTAAAGTAGGACAGCACAAAATAAACTTGCAAAGCACTGAAGAGATACATTTTAATGCAATGTAAATTTTAATTATGTCTATAATATCCCTATGTAAGGACATTCTGTACATATTGGCTGAATATTGAATGAAAAGTACTCCACGTCTATATCAGTTACTTTGAACCTAGAAACATGAAAGTTCTTTTAATTCAATAGATCTAATATTGTACTGACATGAGAAAGAATATGTTGGATTGGCAAGACATAATGGGTAATGTTTAACAGAAATCAATGTTCAGGCCACAACTGCTTATAATCTCTATCAATAACTTGGATAAAGGAGCCAAACATATGATTGCTAGATTTGCTGTTTCTCTCTTAGTCATTCATGGGATGCGGATGTCATTGGATCCGCTAGCATTTATTGTCCACCCCTGAATTGTCAGGGAGAGAATGGTGGTGAACTTGATCCAGTGGTGAACCACTGGACTCCATATGATGCAGGTGTATGGAAGGATTTTGATCCAGTGGCAATGAAAGTACAGTGATGTAATTACACATTAGAATGGTGCACGGCTTGGAGGGAAACTTGCAAGTAGTATTGATTCCATGCATCTACTGCAATCAGATGGTAGAGGTTACAGGTTTAGAAGTTGCTGTCTAAGAAACCTTAATGAGTTATTGCATTGAATCTTGTTGGTCATACTCACTGATAACACAAAAATAGGAAAATAGTTTGCAATGAGTGCACCAGGAGACTGCAAATGATATAGTCAAAGACTTCAGATTCTGAAACTGACACAGAATGCTGGAGAACGTGAGCAGGTTTAGAACAGAACTCCTATATTGGACTAAAAACATTATCTCTATCTCTCTCCACAGATGCTGCCAGACCTGCTGAATTTTTCCAGCCATCTGTTTGTATTTGACCAACCAGGTTGTGGCGTTAAGGACACAACCAAATCAGGCATTGTCTTATTGAATGACATATGGATTTGAGGGCCGAAGTGGCCTACTCGTCCTGTTTCATTTGTTCAATTAAATATGGTCTGATTTTTTTTTAAAAACTCTTGGCCAATATTCTTCCTTCCGTCTGAGTCACCTACACCAATTATCTAATTCTTCAGGCAGTGCAATTTGAGGGATTCTGCAGCTTCGCTTACCTATTTAACAATGGTCTGTACAGTTCAGAAAATGAAAATAGTTTCAGAAGTTTTGATTTCATGTTACTATAACATGTTTTGTTCATGTTGTTAGGTTATTGTCACAACAAAAAAGCTGAAAAATTTAGCTAAATGGACATATCTATAGTATCTTCCCAGACTACTGATGTTTATATACACTTTTCTATTTCCTGTTAAATACATTTGTAAAACTCATCAGTATCATACCAGTATTGAATCATCATTTTAATCATTTAATTGTCATTTAAAAACCTGGAAGTTAAAGCAAGAGGGAGGCATTGGATGCTTGCAGTGAGGTTGGCTTCTCTGTACATTCTATCTAATCCATTCTAATCCATATTAATTAGTTAATAATTGATAAGTAAAGGCATGCAGTTTGATAAAAGTGCTTGATTTCTATTTTTATGTTTCTTCTGGTCCTTAATAATAAGTGACTTCACGAAACTACCATTTATACATAGGATATTGCACAGTTGTTAGTCTAATGCAAAAGTTTTAGGAATGAATAAATACACTATATCAAGATTATGACTCTCTTTCAGTGGGATTCTTGAATATTGCTGATGTGATAGGATTTCTAAACTTCTTTTTCTATACAAAGTATTAATAAGCTTGTTATTTAAAAATGAAATTTAGTAGGAAAAAATTTGCCTTGTGCTGAAAGACAGCAATGGTGCTGCAATAAAGCCAGTGGGTGCTATGTATTGCACCCATTGTTGGTAACACTTGAATGGAGAGAGAAGGCCAAAATTACAGGATAAATGGAAAGGGGTGAAGGGGCAAACATAAAACTGCTCAGAATATAAGGCAAACATTGAAGATTATGAATAGATGAGAATAATAGATCCTCCCTGTTTTCTTGGTATTTTTATATTTTGGTAGTTTTTCTATTTAACTGATAGTGACTCATCAGGAAAATAAAATAAGGCCAATTATAGTTAAGTTGTACTTTATTTTTAATTTGTCCAGGGAATTTGAGCATCATTGGATTGGGCCAACATTTATTGCCATGCCCATCCCTGATTGCCCAGGAGAAAGTGGTAGTGAGCTACCTCTTTGAACCATATGCAATCCATATGATTAGGTGCACCTACAATGCTGTTAGGGTGTTGAAGGATTTTTGATTCAGTGACAGTGAACGAACAGCTTGAGGGTGGTGGGATGCTCTCCCAGGTTGGGAGGGAAATGTGCAGTTGATGTTCCCATTAATCTGCAGTCCTCATCCTTATGGATAGTACTGGTCGTGGGTTTGGAAGCTGTTGTTTAAGTAGTCTGAGTTTCTGCTCTGCATTTTGTAGGCTATGCACACCAGCTGTACTGTCAGTGGTGGAGGGAGTGAACGTTTGTGCCTTAATAGCAGATTTCCCCGCTGTCTATTTCAGTGCCGTTAATTTTATAATTAGATTCAGTTGTTCTGCTCCCCTATCTTTCAGTAAACCTTCACAGTAAATGGTTGCAATGACACACAGAATAACCATTAATGCCCTTAAATCATTGAAAAGCGGGTGATTATTAACATTATTAGCTGCACAAATTAAAAATGAGTGCCTTCAGAAATGAGACAACGAGAATCCAGAGACAATATATTCAGTGAAAGGAACTGACTGACTGAACGGGTCCTCACCCTGAACAACTTCTCTTTCCAATCCTCCCACTTCCTCCAAACCAAAGGAGTAGCCATGGGCACCTGCATGGGCCCCAGCTATGCCTGCCTCTTCGTAGGATATGTAGAACAGTCCATCTTCCGCAGCTACACTGGCACCACCCCCCACCTTTTCCTCCACTACATCAATGACTGTATCGGCGCTGCCTCGTGCTCCCACGAGGAGGTTGAACAGTTCATCCACTTTACCAACACCTTCCACCCGACCTCAAATTCACCTGGACCGTCTCAGACTCCTCCCTCCCTTTCCTAGACCTTTCCATTTCTATCTCGGGTGACCGAATCGACACGGACATCTACTATAAACCGACCGACTCCCACAGCTACCTAGACTACACCTCCTCCCACCCTGCCCCCTGTAAAAACGCCATCCCATATTCCCAATTCCTTCGTCTCCGCCGCATCTGCTCCCAGGAGGGCCAGTTCCAAAACCGTACAACCCAGATGGCCTCCTTCTTCAAGGACCGCAATTTCCCGCCAGACATAGTCGACGATGCCCTCCACCGCATCTCTTCCACTTCCCGCTCCTCCGCCCTTGAACCCCGCCCCTCCAACCGCCACCAGGACAGAACCCCACTCACCTGACACCCCACCAACCTCCATGTACAACGTATCATCCGCCATCATTTCCACCACCTCCAAACGGACCCCACCACCAGTGATATATTTCCCTACCCTCCCCTATCAGCGTTCCGAAAAGACCACTCCTTCCGTGACTCCCTCGTCAGGTCCACACCCCCCACCAACCCAACCTCCACTCCCGGCACCTTCCCCTGCAACCGCAAGAAATGCAAAACTTGCGCCCACACCTCCCCCCTTACTTCCCTCCAAGGCCCCAAGGGACACTTCCATATCCGCCACAAATTCACCTGCACCTCCACACACATCATCTATTGCATCCGCTGCACCCAATGTGGCCTCCTCTATATTGGGGAGACAGGCCGCCTACTTGCGGAACGTTTCAGAGAACACCTCTGGGACACCCGGACCAACCAACCCAACCACCCCGTAGCCCAACACTTTAACTCCCCCTCCCACTCCACCAAGGATATGCAGGTCCTTGGACTCCTCCATTGCCAGACCATGGCAACACGACAGTTGGAGGAAGAGCGCCTCATCTTCTGCCTGGGAACCCTCCAACCACAAGGGATGAACTCAGATTTCTCCAGTTTCCTCATTTCCCCTCCCCCCACCTTGTCTCAGTCAAATCCCTCGAACTCAGCACCGCCTTCCTAACCTGCAATCATCTTCCTGACCTCTCCGCCCCCCACCCCATTCCGGCCTATCACCCTCACCTTGACCTCCCTCCACCTATCGCATTTCCAAAGCCCCTCCCCCAAGTCCCTCCTCCCTACCTTTTATCTTAGCCTGCTGGACACACTTTCCTCATTCCTGAAGAAGAGCTTATGCCCGAAACGTCGATTCTCCTGTTCCTTGGATGCTGCCTGACCTGCGCTTTTCCAGCAACACATTTTCAGCTCTGATCTCCAGCATCTGCAGCCCTCACTTTCTCTCAAGGGTGAAAGGAAAGGCTCGTAGGATGCTGGATGACTAAAGAAATTGAGGGTTTGGTTAAGAAAAAGAAGGAAGCATATGTAAGTTATAGACAAGATAGATCAAATGAATCCTTAAAAGTTTCAAGGCAGTAGGAGTATACTTAAGAGGGAAATCAGGAGGACACAAAGGGGACATGAGATAGCTTTGGCAAGTCAAGTTAAAGAAAATCCAAAGGGTTTTTACAAATACATTAAGGACAAAAGAGTAACTAGGGAGAAAATAAGGCCCCTCAAAGATCAGCAAGGCGGCCTTTGTGTGGAACAGCAGGAGATGGGGGAGATACTAAACAAGTATTTTGCCTCAGTGTTTACCGTGGAAAAGGACATGGAAGGTATAGAATGTAGGGAAAAAGATGGAGATATCTTAAAAAATGTCCATAGTACAGAGGAGGAAGTGCAGGATGTCTTGAAACGCATAAAAGTGGATAAATCCCCAGGATCTGATCAGGTGTACCCTAAGACTTTGTGGGAAGCTATGGAAGTGATTGCTGGGCCCCTTACTGAGATATTTGTATCATCAATAGTCACAGATGAGGTGCTGGAAGACTGAAGGTTGGCTAACATGGTGCTACTGTTTAAGGATGGTAAGGACAAGCTAGGGAACTACAGACCAGTGTGCCTGACATTGGTGGTGGGCAAGTTTTCGGAGGGAATCCTGAGGGACAGGACGTACATGTATTTGGAAAGGCAAGGACTGATTAGGGATAGTTAACATGGCTTTGTGCGTGGGAAATCATGTCTCACAAACTTGATTGAGTTTTTTGAAGAAGTGACAAAGAGGATTGATGAGGGCAGAGCGGTGGACGTAATGTATATGGACTTCAGTAAGGCATTCGACAAGGTTCCCCATGGGAGACTCGTTAGCAAGGTTAGATCTCATGGAATACAGGGAGAACTAGCCATTTTGATACAGAACTGGCTCAAAAGTAGAAGACAGAGGGTGGCGGGTTGTTTTTCAGACTGAAGGCCTGTGACCGGTGGAGTGCCACAAGGATCGGTGCGGGTCCACTACTTTTCATCAGTTATATAAATGATTTGGATGTGAGCCTAAGAGGTATAGTTAGTAAGTTTGCTAATGTCACCAAAATTGGAGATGTAGTGGACAGCGAAGAAGGTTACCTCAGATTACAATGGGATCTTGATCAGATGGACCAGTGGGCTGAGGAGTGGCAGGTGGTGTTTAATTCAAATAAATGTGAGGTGCTGTATTTTGGAAAAGCAAATATTAGCAGACTTATACACGTAATGATAAGGTCTTGGAGACTGTTGCTGAACAAAGAGACCTTGGAGTGCAGGTTCATAGCTCCTTGAAAGTGGATCGCAGGTAGATAGGATAGTGAAGAAGGCGTCTGGTATGCTTTCCTTTATTGGTCACAGTATTGAGTACAAGAATTAGGAGGTCATGTTGTGGCTGTACAGGACATTGGTTAGGCCACTTGTGGAATATTGCGTGCAAATCTGGTTTCCTTCCTATCGGAAGGATGTTGTGAAACTTGAAAAGGCTCAGAAAAGATTTACAAGAATGTTGCCAGGGTTGGAGGATTTGAGCTATAGGGAGTGGTTGAATAGGCTGGGGCTGTTTTCCCTGCAGTGTTGGAGGCTGAGGAGTGATTTTATAGTGGTTTATAAAATCATGAGGGGCAAGGATAGGATAAATCGGCAAAGTCTTTTCTCTGGGGTGGAGAAGTCCAGAACGAGAGGGCATAGGTTTAGGGTGAGAGGGAAAAGGTGTAAAAGGGGCAACTTTTTCATGCAGAGGGTGGTACGTGTATGGAATGAGCTGCCAGAGGAAGTGGTGGAGGCTAGAACGATTGCAGCATTTAAAAGGCATCTGGATGGGTATATGAATAGGAAGGGTTTGGAGGGATATGGGTCAGGTGCTGGCAGGTGGGACTAGATTGGGTTGGGATACCTGGTCAGCCGGGGTCTGTTTCCGTGCTGTACCTCTCTATGACTGAGTGTCTTGGCTTAATGGTAGCACTTTCATATCTCAGAACGTTGTGTATCCAAAACCCATGCTAAAATATTTGAGCAAGTCATCAAGGATGCCTTATAATTTGTGTTGAAGTACTACACTGGAGGTTCAATGTAAAATCAAGGTCTTTCAACTTTACCAGATGAATGTAAAAGATCTGTGTCACTATTTGAAGAAAATAAGGAAGAGTTAGAGTCATACAGCATGGAAACAGACCCTTTAATGCAACTCTTACATACCAACCAGGATTCCTAAACCGAACTCGTCCCATTTGCTTGCATTTGGCCCATATCTCTCTAAACCTTTTCTATCCAAATGTCTTTTAAATGTTGTACCCATCCTCTGGCAACACATTGCATATACACACCAGCCTGTGTGTGAAAAGTACCTCATCAGGTCCCTTCACCTGGCTAAATGTTGTCATTTATTTCACTGCTGTGTGTAACCTGGCTTCCAACATTTTATTACGTTGCAATAATGACTGCACATCAAAGATATTTAATTGGCTATAAAATGTTTTAGGAGAGCCAACATTTCAACACAAATGCAATGTTCTTTATCTCTGGCTGAAAGAAATAAGAAACAAAAATAAAATTAAGTCCTGACTTTAAACACCTAAGTATTTTTGAAAAATGGTGCCTTTCAAATTTGTACCCAAGTGTACTGCATTCATTTTCTAAGGAAAACCATTTGAACAAAATTAGTATTATTGAGTTTCATAATTTTTTAAAAATCAGATTTTTTTTTACACTTTGCAGTCTTAATGACTATAGGTTTAATCCTTCATATTAGGGGCATGTTAAATCTCTTGTGGAAATGCATATATCTTATTGAGCAAATGCATCATTTCGTAGCATAGAAGGAGCTGTTCCACTTAACATGTATTTGCTGCCTCTTTGCAAAAGCAAACCTGCTAGTCTTATTCCTGGCTTTTTCCATGCAATCCTTTTTTTTTCTTCAGTTGCTTGTTTATATCCCCTTTGAGACCCACACTTGAATCTGCTTCGTTTATACTCCCACACAATACATTATAGATCCTAACAATTTGCTGAGACCCTTTTCCAAGCCTTCCACTTAGTTAGTTCTAAACCTGACTATTACGGGATGGGCTTTCTTCCCATTTTCTACCCTCTGTGAATTTGAGGGCATCCAAATCTCTACTGTCATTGTCCTATTGCACACAAGACCTTGTTAACCCATAAATTTTCACTGGTCTACATTAACTTCTAGTTAAATAATGTCTCCATTTTAATTATCCAATATTTACGATCAAATTCCTTCATGACGTCTTTTCTTCCGATTTCTCCTCCAGACCTACATCCCTCCAAGAAACCTGGAATCTTCTAATTCTGGCCTCTTGTGTAACCCCGATTGTTTAATACTGTACCGTGCTGTTGGCAGCCACACTTGCAGCTGCCTCTCCCTAATCTCTAAAATCACCTCTACCAGAAGGATATGGATGCTTTGGAAAGGGTACACAGAAATTTTACCAGAATGTTGCCTGGTATGGAGGATTTTAGCGAGGAACAAAGGTTGGATAGACTGGGTTTGTTTTCACTGGAATGCAAGAGGTTGAGGGGCAACCTGACAGAAGTTTATAAGTTTGTGAAGGGCATAGAGTGGAAAGTGAGTTTTTTTTTCACTAGGGTAGAGGGCTCAATTACTTGGGGACACAGGTTCAAGGTGCCAGTGATGAGGGAGTTTAACAGAGATATGCAAGGTAGGTTTTTCTGCACAAAGGGTGGTGAGTGCTTGGAATGTGCTGCCAGAGGAGGTCGTGGAAGCAGACACAATACCAGCATTCAAGAAGCACCTGTCTGAATACATGAACGGGAAGGGAATAGACAGATATGTATCTTGTAAGTTTACACAGTTTTAGTATGGAAGGGGGAAATGTGTCAGCGAAGGCTTGGAAGGCCTAATGCCCTGATACTATGCTGTATTGTTCTTTGGTCATTGTCCTACTATTTTAAGGTGCTCTCTAAAATCTAACTGTTTGACCAAGCATATAGTTAGCTCAGTGTCACATTATTTGAAAATACATTTGTGAAGTGACTTGAAACATTCCAAGGTATTAAAGGGGCTACCTTAATGAAAGCTGTCCACATTTTTCTCTCATTTATTCAATCTGCATTAGAATCATAGAATGGTTTGCAGCAATATAGGAGGCCATTCTGCACGTAGTGTCTATGCTGGCCCTCATAGACACTTCGAGTGCTGCAAACCTTTAATTTTCTGATAATGATCCAATTCTCTTTTGAAAGCATCAGTTGACCTTGTCTCTGAAGCATGATTTTCCTTACCATCTGGGAAAGATTTTGCAGAAATAAATAGCAAATATTGGTGTGCCTTCTCCTGTGCTGCTTGCCACAAAGTGTAGCATTCATCTCATTAAGCTAGCAATTAAATATTCACGAATCATTTATTGTGATTTTTATGATAAAGATGTAGATATTGGATACTATTAATGGCATCCATATTCTAATACTGGTTTGGGATTAATATTTTTATGTAGCTCATTGGAGCTTGAGTATTTGGACAATAAATGTAGATGCCTGTCCTTAAAAGACTTTGCAAACTAAAAAGTTTTGCTTTATACTTTTCAGCTCGAAGAGGAGCGATCTGCACTCAATAATCAGCTGCTAGAAATGAAAAAAAGGTAAGCCCTCCACATTATGACATATGATGCCTATGTATGCACCTCAAAATATCCATGTATGTCAGGGGGACATTTTAGCACAGTATTTAACCAAATCAGCTTTTAAATAATGCAGATGTAACTTATCTGTTAAATATAAATGCCTATCGATTACAGAAAAATATAATTAAATGGAGTGATTGGGTTGCTGGAAAGAGAACCAACAGGAATTGATGGCCATCTGCTTTGCAGTAATGGCACTATTAAGTTGGCCCATCATAATATACTATGTCGATGGACAAGCACATACACTTTGTGCGTAACCATTTTTCCCAGTACTTTCCAAATTTATTTATAAATTCTTAATCAATTACAATAATTAAAATTAAATCATAATCATCAATGGGCCGAATGGCCTGCTTTTACACTGCAGGGATTCTTATAATTCTATAATTTCACCATTGTAATTTTCAATGGAGAATAAAGATCAAATGTCTGTATTTCATAGTCACAGTATATTATTTTTACGTTAAATATTATTAGTCAATTCAACATTGCTTTTAAATGATACAATTTCCATTTTCATGGGTAAGTTTTGCTTGTCCAATTCCTGGTCTGAGTAATGGACTGGAGTTGTTCAGTTAATGCATTCCAGGCTTTGGCGAAGGACAATTTTACTTTTTCATTAGAAACCACCAAAACAAAAATCAAAATTTGATAACTCTTTCCTTGCAGATATTTAGACAAACTTTACTGTACTGTTCTTATGATGGTCACAATCTGACTATTTTCTTGGAGATGCCCAAAAGTGGGACCACTGTGAAAATAGTTATATGTGCTAGAAAGCAGAGATTGATCCCAATTTTAAATCGAATGTACAACTTCCACTTCCAGAATGTACAATTCAGTAGTATTTTAGGCCATTTTGATACTTGGCCTCTTAAGAATTGCTGATTGCTGAAGAGAAAAACTACTATTTCACAATTTACCTTTGCTACATTGCCATTAAACTCCCCAAGTTGAAAATTTTAATGTTTGGAATATTTTTGTGGCTGGCTTCCTGTAAAAGAAAGGAAGCAGATTTAACAAAAAAAGTAACTCTAGCACTGTAATATTCATAAGATTCTTTGTTTTATTTTTGAAGTGCTAGTCATTACAGCGAGACATTTGTAAGCTTATTTAGTATTCAAACTTTACTGCTAAAATGGTGAAGAGACCTAAAAAATGTTACCAGAGGTAATTACTCCACATGTAGGAAATCTGAAGTAAGAACTACTAAAAATTGCAGCAGGTCTGGCAGCATCCAAAGCTGAGAGAAATAGTTTAGTGACCTATGAAGAGCTATTGTGATGAAAGTGTATTGTTGTGAAATGTTAGATGTGTTTCTTGTTCCATAGATGCTATCTGATTTGCTGCATATTTTCTGTATGTAAATAGATTATTCAGGATTAAACTATAATAGAAAGTGAAATTTTCAAACTTTTTCCAGTTAATACAATACAAAAATGCCTATGAAAGTAGAGTTATGTCAATATTATTTAATAACCTGCAGTCATTTGTCTGTGACAGAATTATTTAAGATAAAAGGGACATTTATACATAAAACCTTTTTGCACTTAATTTCAATGTCTAAATTTGTTTGTTTAAAGAAAATGTATCAAGTTTCAAATGATAAGGAATAAGTTGAGCTTGTGCTGTGACCCAGATCTTGATTAGTTGAGATCAGTCAAGCCCAGAACATTATATCTTATCAAAGAAGAAATGCTGTTGTTTCTGCTTCATGTTTAAGCATGTTGAGTAGAAAAAAGGAACATAGCAGGAATGTCATCTATGGATGTCCTATATAATGTCCTCAGAATATATGGATGCAGGCAAACCAGACTTGATCTGAATTGAATTGTGTGCAAGTTATGAATAGCATAGAAAAGTAAAATGATCTTATTAATTTCGTGCAATTTTGTCTAGAATGCATGTCCTGAAGGAGAAACATTTAGCATTCTTACATGGAAAAATGCATTGTTATGAGCATAATTCCATTTCAAATGCAGCAATGTCCCTGTTAAAACTGTATATTCCAATTCAGCGTACTAGATTCTATCATTTTAAAAATTAGGCCATTACTTTTTCTCATTTTTTTTGTGTTTAAATTTGAGGTCACTAAAATGCTTCATCAGTTATTTGGGTCACTGTTGAAAATCTATGTAAATCCTTTGAGAGCTCGAAGTATTTTACATTCCTAATTTTTTCTAAAATCACTTTTTAAAATATGACCTCTTTCAGTCCAACTAAACTTAAATGCATAAAAAAACTTAGACTATGTCTGTTATTAGTATTGCCTGATTAAAATGGCAAATTCTACCTTATATCTAGTGGGAAAATAACATGGTAGCCCTCAAATTATTTCAGGAATAAAAATCAGGAAGCCATTAAATTTGCAGATGTTGTTAGCAGAAACCTGATCGTCTCTAATTTTCCAAATGTCAAGTGAACCTGTGCTGTAAATGTTGTAAATGGATAGCTATTTCAATAAACATTAACTTGTGTTTCTGTGCTAATGCAAGCTTGTCAAACAAGTCACTGTGGCTTGCAAAGTGTCATTGTGTCTTTGCACTACTTATAAAACTTCATCTCACTCCTTTCTCTCTCCTTCTCCTAATTTTGCTGTCCTTGCTAAATCTGTCTGTCTTTGATGGTAAGACTGAAAAAAGTCTATCCACGTTACAATAAGTAGCCAAAACCAATCGAAATATATTTTTTGTACATACTTTGGCTGCAACCTTCCTTTACTGTGTCTTGCTTCTGTGTGAATTATTTCAAGCAGCTTTTTAACGAAATAAACCATTTAATGCGGAATTCTGTAACTTCCTGGATTGTAATTTGCATTTTTCCTCCATGTTTCTAACTTGTGCTTCTTGTTATCTTGCATTTTTAAAGCTTGCCCAATAACACTTCAAGGTATTTGCTTCATGACTAGACTTTTTTCTTACTTTCATAGTAAGAGGAGAATCTGGGTGATGCAAGGAACCTTTGATACAAATTTAAAAAAACAAAAAGCACTACTAAATTTGTTTTAGAGAAATGTTAATACTTTGTCTCACTAACTTGAATACTTGTTGGATTCCTATTAGTTGTAGATAATGCTGGTATTTTCAGGATCTAGTCTTTAAATTTCAAATTTCCAACCAGATATTTGAGAGCTTTAGGTTCAGAATGCATTGTTAGATACACCGGTCGAAGAGTGTGGTGCTGGAAAAGCGCAGCTGGTCAGGCAGCATCCAAGGAGCAGGAGAATCGACATTTCAAACATAAGATTTTCATCAGAGCTGTTAGATACACCAGTCTAATTTTCTAATTTGATCATCAGATTTACAAAGCCATTATGATGGCCACCTATTTAAGTTAATATAGTGTATAATTGTTGGGCATACTTAATATTTGAGGATTTTTCTAAAATATATTTCACTGTGCGAGATCATTGTTCCCTACGATAGGATGCACGTGCATCCTGATGAAATTCTGCAGAATATTGAGTGCAGGAGTTGGAACGTCATGTTGAAGTTATGCAGGAGGTTGGTGAGGCCACTTTTGGAATACAGTGCACAATTCTGGCTGCCCTGCTATAGGAAGGATATTATCAAATTGAGGAGGGTTCAGAAAAGATTTACCAGGAAGTTGGTGGGACTGGAGGGTTTAAGTTATAGAGAGCGGCTGGATAGGCTGGGACTCTTTTCACTGGGGAGTATGAAATTGAGCGGTGACCTTATCGATGTTTATAAAATCATGAGGTCAATAGCCACTCCACTCACTCTGACTCAGTTCGATGACGCCTTTGTTGAGCATCACATCCACTTCATTCTGGACCTGTGCGGCTTTGAGAGCATTAAACCTTTCGGAGTGCTGCTCTCACTTCTTGAACTTTTTGTTATTCCACAAGTTCTTATCTCTGGAAGTGAGTTTTTAAACTCCTCCAACAGAATAATCTATCTTAGAGCTTTACATGTCTTACCTATTTTTAAGGCCTGCACCCATCTATCAAAATTGCTATGATTAATTCTTTCAATCTCAACATAAGTCTGACCTGGTTGCTTATGCTTCTCATACCAATTGATAGGCACTCAAAATAGCCTTTCTGATATCTGCATAGTTTCCTGATCTTTCATCTAACAGCGCTGCAAACACCTCACTAGTAGTACCTAACAGTCTGAACTAGCATTATCCACAAGTTCTCTGACCACTCCATTGGCCTAGCCAATTTTTCAAATGAAATAACGAAGGCTTCGACATCCTTCTCATCAAAATGTGGCAATGTTTTAACATATTTGTATATATCAGTACTTTCTCCCTTCATCTTCATCATATTTATCTCAAGAGGATTGGAATATAAAAGCAGCGATGTGCTACTGAGACTTTATAAAGCTCTGGTTAGGCCCCATTTGGAGTACTGTATTCAGTTTTGGGCCCCACACCTCGGGAGGGACATACTGGCACTGGAACGTGTCCAGCGGAGATTCACACGGATGATCCCTGGAATGACAGGTCTAACATACGAGGAACGGCTGAGGATCCTGGGATTGTATTCGTTGGAGTTTAGAAGGTTAAGGGGAGATTTAATAGAAATTTACAAGATAATAAATGGCTTGGAAAGGGTGGACGCTAAGGAATTGTTTCCATTAGGCGAGGTGACTAGGACCCGTGGGCACAGCCTTAGAATTAGAGGGGGTCAATTCAGAACAGAAATGCGGAGACATTTCTTCAGCCAGAGAGTGGTGGGCCTAAGGAATTCATTGCCGCGGAGTGCAGTGGAGACCGGGACGCTAAGTGTCTTCAAGGCAGAGCTTGATAAATTTTTGATGTCACAAGGAATTAAGGGCTACGGGGAGAATGGGGGTAAGTGGAGTTGAAATGCCCATCAGCCATGATAAATGGCGGAGTGGACTTGATGGGCCGAATGGCCTTACTTCCACTCCTCTGTCTTATGGTCTTATGTTATAGAGTCATAGAAATGTACAGCACGGAAACAAACTCTTTGGTCCAATTCGTCCATGCCGACCAGATATCCCAACCCAATCTGACCCCACCTGCCAGCACCCAGCCCTTATCCCTCCAGACCCTTTCTATTCATATACCTATCCAGATGGCTTTTAAATGTTGCAATTGCACCAGGCTCCACTACTTCTTCTGGCAGCTCATTTTGTACGCGTACCACCCTGTGCGTGAAAAGGTTGCCCCTTAGGTCGCTTTTATATCTTACGCTCTCACCCTAAACCTATGCCGTCTAGTTCTGACCCCCCCCACCCCCAGGGAAAAGAGTTTGTCTATTTATCCTATCCATGCTCCCCATGATTTTAAAAACATCTGTAAGGTCACCCCTCAGCTTCCAACGCTCCAGGGAAAACAGCCCGAGCCTATTCAACGTCTTCCTATAGCTCAAATCCTCCAATTCTGGCAATCCTTGTAAATCTTTTCTGAACCCTTTCAAGTTTCACAACATCTTTGCGATAGGAAGGAGACCAGAATTGCACGCAGTATTCTAACAGTGGCCTAACCAATGTCCTGTACAGCTGCAATATGACCTCCCAACTCAATACTCTGACCAATAAAGGAAAGCATACCAAATGCCACCTTCACTATCCTATCTACCTGCGACTCCACTTTCAAGGGGCTATGAACCTGCACTCCAAGGTCTCTTTTTGTTCAGCAACACTCTCCAAGACCTTACCATTAAGTGTATAAGTCCTGCTAAGATTTGTTTTCCCAAAATTCAGCACCTCGCATTTATCTAAATTAAACTCCATCTGCCACTCCTAAACCCATTGGCCCATCTGATTAAGATCCTGTTGTAATCTGAAGTAACCTTCACTGTCCACTACACCTCCAATTTTGGTGTCATCTGCAAACTTACTCACTATACCTCTTATGCTCAGATCCAGATCATTTATATAAATGATAAAAAGTAGTGGATCCAGCACCGATCCTTGTGGCACTCGCAAATCCCGGCACCAAACTGTAACAACATGGATTTCTAACTCCTCTGATAATGAAGCCAAACACCCATAATCTGTTAAAATGAGTGACAGAACTCCTAAATTCCACTATTTAAAGAAAATAACAATTTATTTTCCTAACTCCTAATAGTAAACATTAAACAAAAGCTATTCACTACTTACTATTTGACTCCAACTCTATAAAAATATGCTATTCCAATAACACACTTATGAACATTACATTAACTTAATCTCAAGACCACGCAGTCTGTCTTCTCCACTGTCTTCAATCTTCTGTCTGATCTCCCTGGGTCATCTTTTCTTTTCTTTTTACTGCGAGTATGGTTTGTATGAAAAAGGTACCTTTTGATAGAGAGTGGTTTCTAATTTCTTTAAGAACAAGATGTTCGATGGGCAGTTAGCTCTCTGGCTCTACGGCAGTTGCTCTCCCTCTAATTTTCAAAATACCGGGTTATATATGCTCCTTGACATATTAAATTCTTATAATTTGATTGGTTTCCAGGTGTCAAAACAATAAAATTCAAATTCCATTGGCTTCTGGTATCCTGGGCATAATTTCAACTAATTGTTTAAATTCAAATTGTTGTCAAAACAACAACCAAAACACCAGGTATCCATTTTACAGCCAATTGTTACATTTGGAACAGCCTGACTTTAGTTGGCAGCTGTGGCTGTACTTTAAATTCAGAAAAGCATTTTCTATCTTAAAGTGACCATACATGCTTTCAACTTTGTAACTGTAGGAAAATATGTTGAGAAAGGCGTAAGGAGGTTGCAGAGGAAATATAGGTGGGTTGAGGAAGTGGGTAAAAATATGGCAGATAGTGCAAGATGTATGTGGCATGGTGAGTTCAGTGGTTAGTATTACTGCCTCACATTTCCAGGGACCTGGATTTGATTCCAACCTTGGGTGACTGTGGAGTTCGCACATTTTCCTCATGTCAGTTTGGGTTTCCTCCCACAGTCCAAAAATTGAATTGCCCATGCTAAATTGCCTTTTAGTGGCCAGTATGGTGCAAGCGAGGTGCATCAGTGAAGGTAAATGTGGATTTACAGGGATAGGTTGATGGGATGGGGATATGGGTGGGATGCTGTTTGGAGGTTCAGTGCAGATTTTATCGGCCAAATGGCCTCTTTCCACACTAGGGATTCTATATGAAAAAATGTGAAATGGCTTATTTTAGTGGGAAGAATTTTTAAAAAAGCATTATTTAGATAGATACGGAGTTCAGAATTCCAAGGTATTGCAGGAAAACATTTGAAACTTAAGTCATATATGAATTCTGAAACATATTTGCCATAATGAAATGAGTGATCTTTGAAGTGTTTTGGAAACAGTTTTCTTCACCTTGACACACAATATTGCAAACATTGGGGCAGGCCAAATTTAATGTTTCAGTTGCTAATTTTGTTCTGTTTATCTGATATTTTAAACACTTTTTTGCACTGGGCAATAAGTACAAATAGCTGTCAGAAGGCCAGGGTAACTCATAATGAATATTGAGTTCTATTGCTTTAAAACCCAGATTCTCCACTTAGTTTTCTCATTCCTGTTTATGACTGATAGCATGGAAATCAATTTAGCAATTTATATTGCCTTCTCCGCTCAAAGAATTGGTTTCATTTCGTTCAGCATGCTATTTGTGTCTTAATGAACCTGCTCTTTGCCTGCTGGATGTGAACGCTTCCTCATCTGTGCTGAAATGTGTGTCATTGTAATTATAGTCTGTTTGAAAGTTCAGGCCAGTACCAATTTCAGAGAGGAATCATGCAGATCTCAGCAGGAATCACAACAGATATATATTTGCATGGCACTAGTAATGGTAGTAAAGCTATGCATGTAACTGTTGCTTGGCATCATGTGCCTTTTATGGATGTAAATTCTAAGTGAATTTTGTGTTTTTTTTCTGTTAAATTATTTTAACAGTAAAATATACAATGTTGTTAAACTGTACTAGTAACATGGATACAGTCATTGGTATGCAAAACAATGCATGTTCAGATGACCGAAAGTGCAATTTGGTGTCAGTGTGGCCCAATCTACTTTGGAATAGTTTTTGTGTCTTACTGCAGTCCTAAAATGTCACAATGTTGACACAAGAATCAGTGAAAATGTAAGTATCAGATTTCCTATTTCTCAAAAGAAGTACAAAAAGTATTTTAAAGAGTATTTAATGCATATTGAATTTTGATAGTAGCTCAAATTTGGTTAATTTTGGACAGCTCTATGCTGCTGTATACCAGTGAATGTGAAACTAAAATTTATTCTTTTTGAAGCATCTGTGATTTGATAGCTTTCTGAGAGATTTCATTTGTCTGCAGAGAATCTTTATTAAAGAAAGAGTTTGATGAAGACAAAAAGTCCTTGCAGAAATCCATCACTACTACTAGTGCCTTGATCACAGATAGAGACAAAGAACTCGAGAAACTCAGGAATGAGGTAAGTTATTTGTCTAAGCAGATAACAAAAATTTGGAAATACAAATAGTACTGTGAAAAATATTTGAAATTCATTGAACGTCTTTTGCCTTGCAATTAATGATGAAGGTGATCATTGAGTGACATCACTCATGGATTAAACAGGATTGGTAGTGCTGGTGTTTGGAGGGTGGGAAGGGATTGCCTGGGTTGATGGTGGGAAGCTAAATTAATTTTACTAATTTACTGTAACTGAGTAAGAGTAGTGTTATCTTTACCAATGATAAATGTGGTAAAGCTTATTCAGCCTCGCATGAGTTTCAGGTTTTGTGCAGGTGAGTAGAACCCATTCACTAACTTTGCACTGTAAATCTATTCCGCACCTCAGTTGGTTCAAAAGGAAACTTCAGTGGATTTTGGATAGATATGGTGGACTTGTTTAGAGAATAAAGTCCCTTTTATTTTAAAAGAATTACTCTTTTTATTTCTATACCTGTATTTAAAGGACACTGTTGAAAACAGACACTGAAACCCTGCATTTTCTGATTTGTAACATTGAAGGGAGCACACTAAAATAAGTAGGATCACCTTGTTTACAATAAGACAGCCCTAGAAGTAAGCTTTATTACAATATGTGGCTTGTAAGAGCTTCTCATCCTCACCACATGAGGGAGCTGGTTTCAAGTTGGTGATGATGCATCAACAGTTGCAGTTTAGGTCACTAATTTTATCTCTTTGCAAAAGGGATTATGTTTCTATAGTGCCTTTCATAACATGATGGACTAAGTAGTTAAAGCTTGAATGAATCTGCCAACAATGTATGCTTCCATCAATGAATACTTTATAACTAATTTTTGTGACTCACTAACCCAGTTGAAAATTGGTATGTACTGATATTGTCCCAGTTCAAAATCTGAGAAAGCTTTTTACTGTTTAATGAAGGAGTCAATACAAAAGACAGCCATGAAATGTTTGTTCAGTACGAATATTTAAGAGTAAGGTGTTATCAATCTAATAAATTCAAGGTGAAGTCAGTCTAATTAATTCTGAGTCACTCCTACTTCATTAAAGGCATTCCATGTACATTAGAAAAAAGTGAGGACTGCAGATGCTGGAGATCAGAGTCACATGTGTGGTGCTTTTCCTCAAGAATGAGGGCTTATGTAATGAGGGCATTTCTGATGAAGGGCTTATACCCAAAACTTCGATTCTCCTGCTCCTCAGATGCTGCCTGATCTGCTGTGCTTTTCCAGCACCCCACACTCTTCCATGTGCATTCTACTTTCTTGTCATGTAAAATATTTTCTAAAGCTTAAAATAAATAACTTGTCAGCTTGTAAAACGCATGCAATTTCTACCACCATCAGTGATGGTTAACTTTGTTTGGTGTATAGATCACAGTGCTACGAAATGAAAATGCCATGGCAAAACAATTGCAGTCAGTAGTCCAATCATTGGAATCTGATAAATCAAAACTTGAACAAAAGGTGCAGAATTTGGAGAAGAAAATCAATGATAACAAGAGGCAGCTTGACAATGTTACATCCTCTTCAGGTAAATAGAAGAACAAACTTTTGAATTAGTACAGCAAATTAATATATTTACTATTAATCAGTACTACTTTGTATGATTGTCAGCTTACAGACTGCTTTAGTGTTCCACTTTTCACTGTAAGATTAAGGTACTTATTTTCATAGAGAAATTCTTTATGAAATAATCAGTTCTAATTATTGTCTATGAATTGTGTACCAGTTGATATTTACCCAGATTTTTGCTATTACTGTTACAGAACCATTGATCAAAATGGCCTGGAGTGGTTTTCATTCCCTGGTGTGGCTTTAAAGTTTGTAAAACAAAAAAAAAAATCATTTGAGTGATATGAGAGATGCAAAACCCCTCTCAATCCATTTGGTCATGTGATTTGTAGGTATATATACACACACAACACACACACACACCCCTTTTGTACCATGATGGTAAGCTGGCAGTGCTGTGATTTTAACTGCAAATAGGCTTCCAATAGACAGCATTAGTTTATATCCCCTCATGATATGAGATGCTGACAATTTCGACCACAGAAAGTGACAATTGGTCTCTAGAAAATCCTCAGTTAGGCAAGTATGGGAATAGAACTTCTGGAGTGATTTGGGGTGGGAGCAGTGGAGACTGTGTGGCCAGGCCGACCTACATTTTTCTTCTGGGGCTGAGAGGAACATTTTCATCTTGGACACCCCCCTCCTAAAAAAAACTAGAGAATCCATAGAGCCTCCGACTATATAATCATTTTCAGTCTGATCCTAAACTTGGTTAGAAAGCTGTGGCAGTTTTCTCTCACAGGCTATTGAAAAATATCGTCAGTGTAAAGACCGTGTCTTTTTGTGTTTATGCTTTATAAAATTGTAGACTGAAATGAGAAAGAAATGTTGCAAAACCATTGTTTTGCAAGCATTGCTGCGTGATTTGAAAAGCAAATAACCTGACATTCATGGCAAGCATCATTTAAATGCATAGCAAACCAATTTATCTTCCCTTCAGTTGTTGATGTAAGCTGTGACTTTTGAATTGATAAGTCAGTGACATTTTATTAAGGAACCAGCTCTGCTGCTCTAAATTAGTGGGAGCATATGGATAAGGAAAATTGAGAGGAAGCCTGATCGGCAGGAATCAACACACAGACTACTGAAAGTTTTTGCATGTTCTTTTTCCCACCATCCATATTTCTTTTCTATCCAGGTTTAAATATAAAAGGGGATTAGTTTTAATGTATAAGGTTATATGGTGATGTTATATAACTATTAACCTGTAGCTAGAGTTTAACTTATAATGAATAGTAATTCTTGTGAAGTCCAAAAATTTGGGCCTTGCTTTCTATGAACTTGGGCCCGAAAAGCAGGTACCTTGGGGAATATTTTAAAGTCTTTGACTTTTGTGACAACTCTGGGGGTACAAGAGCTTGATTTCCAGCTCACTGCCCTGTGAGGTGTTATGTCAGGGCCTGATTATGTCATTAGCATGTACAAATTGAGGGCCTGCCAGCTTTGGATCAGCAATTTACCTGCTGTTCAGACCACCCATTAATACCCAAAATGGAAGGTGAGGAACACAAGGCATTTTAACTGCATACTGTTCATTCGTTGGATTTGTTTAAATTTCTCATCACATATTGTAAAATATATTGAATGACAAAAGGGTTCAAGTTGCCAAAGATCATGGCTTTCCTCACTTTAGTTGTACCTATGTCAGATGAGATGTAGGCAAATGCTTTATATGAAAACTGGTGGAAGTTGAGCTCTCATGACACTCTATTTCTCAGAAGCGTGAAGAAAAGAAAAAAATCACTTAGAATGCACCTTGTTTTGACTTCCAGCCCTTTCCAAAGTATTTTAGCACCCATCTAGAACTCGTGTACTCACTTAGACTGTTGAAAAATACAGTAGAAAATCTGCACCCCACAAATTTCAACAAACAATAATGAGTTTTGTTCTAATGATCGTCAGTGCAATGAGATTGTCCCTGCCCTCCTTTAAATATTTTGAGAGGATCATTTGCATTCACTTGAGAGGACAGACAAGATTTAACATCTGATCTGAAAGACAGCACCCTGACCATGCGGCACTACCTTTGTATATCACCAAAGTGCATCTAACTGTGAGTTCAAAGCATTAAAGGAGAGGTGATTCCACAGCCTTCTGACCTTGTATGTCGAAGTGGTGTGACTGAGCTACCACTGACTCCCCATCCCCAATTTCCCCCCAAACTTCTATGGTCATCAGGTCCCAGAGCTCCTGGTTCAGAGGCAGGGATACAAGATACAACACCACAAGCCCTCTCCTCCGTGGCTGATGCCCAATGGAATAAAAAAAAGAGTAACCATAAAATTCCTCAAGCATATAAAGTAGTATGAAAACTAGCAAAGATTGCACGGACCTGACTGGCTGTAGGATTGTACTGTAACCTCCTTTCGGTTCAGTCAATCAATAAAAGTATGAAGTAATACCTAGTATCTGGTGATGAGATACAAATCATGATAATTGACTCCAAAATCTCAGCTAATGTTTTAGAAAAGAAATGTTGGCACAATTTCGTAAAAGTACGAAGAATGTATTCTTGTAATGTTCTTCTGAGCTTGTAAACTCTTTGTACTTTAATGCATAGTTAGGGTTTAAGCTATGTTGTTATTTATTTCAAGGTGAACCAGTCATTGAAAAACAAAGTGAAGGAAATGATTCAGCTGAGAGCCAGGTAAACTTGTCATTTTATCATTTGCTCAACATTGGATTGATATTGTCAAAATGAAGAAAGATACTCAAATGTACAAGAGACAGATGTGTATTGAAGCACTGGTGATAAACTGTAACCAAACATCATGGAAAATTTGTAATGAATAAGCTGAATTAAGTACAACAAATAGAGGATGGGTTATAATTTGTACTTATTATTTCTCTACAAGATTTTTAAATCAGCTCAACTGCATGCAATATTTGACAGAGAGCCAAATGTAGTCTTTAAGCTTCAGACTCAAAAGTCTTATTTTGTATATACATGAAAAGGTTAAGAAATTCTCCAAAGGCTACTTTCTGTTTTAAGTGCGTCCATATCTGAGAAGAGTTTACTGTAGTAATGGCTACTCATATTTTTCATCCAAGGAGTGGGAGAAGTTGATGGTTGCTTGAGAACAGACAAAGTTCTTTTCTTAAAATAATTGAAAACAAAATGAAAACATCGAGTCATACAACATGGAAACAGACCCTTCAGTCCAACTCATCCATGCAGATCAGTTAGCCCAAATTTAATGTCCCATTTGCTTGCATTCGGTCTATATCCGTCTAAATATTTTCTATTCATGTACCCGTCCAGGTGCCTTTCTAAATGTTGGAATTGTATCTGCCTCTACCACTTCCTCTAGAAGCTCGTTCTATACATGCACCACCCTCTGTTTGAAAACGTTGCCTCCTCAGGTCCTATTTAACCTGAAACCTATAGATTTGGACTCCCTACCCTCAAGAAAAAGATCTTGGGTATTCAATTCTATGTATATTTTTATGAAATTAATTAGACCAGACATTAGACTGGTGAAAATCATCCAAGAATAAGCAATCACATATAAATTGGACCTTCAGTTCTGTAGTCCCCAATATCCTGAGTCTGAAACAATCCGTTCTGTCTCCGTCATTAAGGTTTCTTTTGACCATTAGTCTTTGGAGAAGGAGAGAGAGTTCAGCATTGCTTACACACGTGCACAGGTATGCACTACTGGCAGATTTACCTTATAAGGAGAGACTGGACTAGCTGGGACCTTTCCTATCCTGGACTGTAGCAGGATGAGGGTGACCTTAGAATCATATAATCTCTAGAGTACGGAAGAAGGCCATTTAAGGTGAGAGGAGAAAGCTTTAAAAGGGATCTGAGGGGCAACTTTTTCACTGGGTGGTTTGTATATAGAATGAGCTGCCAGTGGAAGTGGTAGATGCAGGTATAGGTTACAACACCTAGAAGATATTTGGACAGGTACATGAATAGAAAAGATTTAGAAGGATCTGAGCCAAATGCAGGCAAATGGGATTAGTTTAGTTTGGGAACTTGATTGGCAAGAATGAGGTATTTATGCCCCACATGATTTTATAAACCTGTATAAGGTCAATCCTCAGCCTCCAATGCTCCAAGGAAAAAAGAACACCCAGTCTATTCAGCCTCTCCTTATAATCCAACCTTTCAGATCTGGCAACATTCTTGTAATTTTTTTCTGTACCCATTCTAGTTTAAAGTATCCTTCCTATTAGCAGGGAGACCAGAATTGTACATAGTATTCCAAAGTGATCTCACCAGTGTCTTTTGCAGCTGCAACATGACGTCCCAACTCCTGTACTCAATGCTCTGACCAATGAAAGCAGATATGCCTTCACCACTCTGTGTGCATGTGACATTACTTTCAAGGAAATATGAACGTGCACCCTCTAGGTCACCCTGTTCACGAATACTCCTCAGGGCCCTACCATTAACTTTGTAAGTCCTGCCCTGGTTTGCCTTACCAAAATGCATCACCTCACATACATCTAAATTAAACTCCTATCTGCCCTTCTGATTACGATCTCTGTACGTTCTCTCTCCATTATCCCACCAATTTGGTGCCGTTTACAAACTTACACATACCAACAGTTTTCAATGCGGCAAGTACCTTTCCCGATACTTTTTAAAAGCAATTATAACCAGGGATAGGGAATGCCATGGGATATTTTACATCCATGCAAATAGGCAACAGGGCTGGTCTCAGCTTAACATAATTTGGGAAGTGGCATCTTTAATGGTGTAGTACTGCACTGCCGTGTCAACCTCTTTCATTTTTGTGCTCAAGTTTAGGAATTGGACATGAACAATTATAAAACATTTTATTGCACAGAAAGCTAGTAGGTAACCTAACGGAATGTTAAGCCACTTTTCCAAAATCTGGATTATTCTGCTGTTTGTGATCATTACCTGGACCATAAGACCATAAGACATAGGAGTGGAAGTAAGGCCATTCGGCCCATCGAGTCCACTCCGCCATTCAATCATGGCTGATGCGCATTTCAGCTCCACTTACCAGCGTTCTCCCCGTAGCCCTTAATTCCTCAAGACAACAAGAATCTATCAATCTCGGCCTTGAAGACATTTAGCGTCCCGGCTTCCACTGCACTCCGTGGCAATGAATTCCACAGGCCCACCACTCTCTGGCTGAAGAAATGTCTCCGCATTTCTGTTCTGAAATGACCCCCTCTAATTCTAAGGCTGTGTCCACGGGTCCTAGTCTCCTCGTTTAACTGAAACAATTTCCTAGCATCCACCTTTTCCAAGCCATGTATTATTTTGTACGTCTCTATTAAGTCTCCCCTTAATCTTCTAAACTCCAACGAATACAATCCCAGTATCCTCAGCCGTTCCTGTTTGGAACAGCTGTTTGGAAAATATCACCTGCAAATGAAGAGTTTATTTGAAAATATTTTTACCTTGTCAGGTTTATTAGATTGTCTTTCAATTTTTTTGTGAAAAAAATGCTAAAAAGCAATAAATTGCAATACTGTGTATGCTTATTCTGCTTATTTCCTATTTTTGCAAAAGCTTTTAGTTAAGTAATGTACTAACTCGTTTCTTCATTTCTTCCCCTCTTGACACTGCGGATGCTTCTCTCCAAACAGCAAATGGTTTGTTTTTGCTTGCCTTTCTTTTCTTATCTGTTTGTTCTACATTTGTATCAGTAAAAAAAAACCTAAGATCACCCTGTTACCTGAATCTTATCAACAGTAATTATTGTCAGGCTGGAGTTAATGTTGAAAGAAGGGGGAAAAGAATCAAATATTGAATATGTATATCTGATGATGTTTGTCCATTACTGGTATGAGCTCAAAATTGAAATATTTTTATTAGTTAAAAGTGCCCATAATATAGTAAAAATATTACATTTCGCACTTATTTCCTATTTGTTATATTTTCGTGAATGCACTTTCCCTTGATGCTGAATTAAGGCAAAATATCAAATAATGACAGAGTGAATCAGAAACAAGAAAGTTTGAAAACAGCCAAAAGAAAATTACTCCTAACCTATGAAAGCTAATCCCAAATAACCAATTGAGAGAAACCACCGATACAAATGATAGGGAAATGTGACAAGTCAATCACTCAATATTGAAAAATTGCAGAATATAAACAAACATCATTAATAATTCTACTAAGTAAATTGTCTTTTAATGCCTCCATTTTTGGGGGGTGGGAGAAATGGAGCCTTTCTCAAAGTCCTATATTAAATATGAATTAATCTACATTTTGCTGAGGGATTTTGAGTTGCATTCTCCAGGACAATCTGCAAGAATGTTACATTAAGGGGAAAACCAAAATTGATATTTTTCTATTCATCCATTACAGTTTTTGACTCTATACAAGTCAGCAAAACAGTTGTGTCCTGTGAATTTAGTGAGTCAAAAAGAGTGTGAAATCTCTCTTATTGTGGCTTGACTTACAAAGACCAAACATGCTCAGAATACATTGTGTGAGTGTCCAGAATATTCTCAATTAGCCTGGGCCTTTTTCTTTCCGAAAACTAATATTTGTATTCAATTTTCATTGAGATCAGTGTGCACTCCCTTTTAAGGATTTCAAAAGTAATGATGTGCTAAAGATAACTGATTATATTTTAATCATTTTGAATCCTAGATTGATTTCCTGAACTCTGTGATAGTGGATTTACAAAGGAAGAATGAAGAACTGAAGGCGAAGCTAGCACAAATTGCTGAAGCGTCCCTTAATGGCAATGATGCTACTGATGAAAACAATTTTGGCAGGTAAATTGAAATAATAAACGTAGTGAATTTTCTGAATGCAACATGAAATTCATAGTCTGCACTGAAAAATCTGAGAATTCTTCACGTCCTGAACCCTTGATATTTGTCACTGAGAGATTCAAGAGATGGGAAATTAGGGTGCAGGTGTGCAACTCTCAAACTATCCAATACCTGTCATGCTTTAAAGAAGTTGCTTGCTTCCCAAAAGTTCAATTTGTAGATTTAATTGTACTGTTGTGAGAGGTACTGTACAGAGGAATAAGTAGACCCCCTTCAGGATTTTGCTACCTCACCCATTACCATAAGATAGGGGGTGACTCCATCTTAGAATAAAATCATTACTGAACTAATCAGCTTAAACTCCATTTTCCTGCTTTATCCCCATGAACTTTGATCGCCCTCTGCAGTAAAGAATTCCACTGGTGTGCTGTCTTCTGAAAGGGAAAAGTCTTATCTTGTTCTACATGGGTGACCACTTACTCTGTCGTTATGCCCTCTGGTCTTAGACTCAACCACATGGGGAAACAATTTCTGCCGACCCCTAGTATCCCCTCCTGTTGAACAGATAGTTGTCAGTTTGTATGTAACACAAGAAAGTTGAGAGAGAAAGATATAATAAGTGTCAAGTCTTCTAAAACACAAGACTATCAGAGCCTTTCACACTTTCTTCAACCATTTAGTGTTGTGACCTTCAGGAAAGGACATAAAATGTAGCTTTCAGACTAAACACTAATGATATGCCATGCAATCTGCTTTTACAGCTTAAATGAGACACAAACAAAGAAAAAACCACCACCTCGTCTCTTCTGTGATATCTGCGATTGCTTTGACCTCCATGATACAGAGGATTGTCCCACACAAGCACAGATGCCTGAATTTCCACAACATACTACTTATCACGGCAATAGAAATGAAGAGCGGCCCTATTGTGACATCTGTGAAGTTTTTGGGCACTGGACAAACAACTGTAATGATGATGAAACCTTCTAATGCAATACCAGAGTACAGACATGGTCTGCATTTTTTGTGTAATTTTCTGCAGTTTTTTATGCTCTTTTCTGCTTAACCATTTTTCTCTTGTCATTACTGCACGTTCATATATATACATTTATTACAGTTTCAGTATCAACTAACTTGAAAAATTAACTTATACAGAACAATTATTGCATTTGGTTTAAAATTCAATGTATTAAAATCTTGTAGCATTTTAAACTATCTGCTTCTGAATGTCAGACTTTAGTCTATGTATAAAGAGAGTGTGGAAATTATATTATTTTACATATTATATGTAAAATATATGTGGGAAATTAGGCTTATAAACATGTACATACCTTGATTTATTTTGTCCCAACAGTAACTTACTCAGAAATCAGCATACGGATATGTTGAATATTTTTCTTTATTTCTAAGTTTGGGTTTTGAAATTAATGTATAGTATTACAATTGTTGCAGGGAGAAAGCATATGTAAAGACAGTGTTAATCAAACAGTGTGTCAAGTTTAATAAATTATTATCTTTGTTTTGGTTGCCTTCACTGATCTGTACATGATGTGGCGTGTTTAATTCATCTTGTCATTTTAATTCTGAAATGTTTTAGATTGTCTGATTATTGTTTCCTTCACCATTTTTAAGAACTTTATATTCCTGTAGCCAAACCAGTATCAGGATAAGCTATTCTGTAGTAATTGACTTCTAAGTGCTGTTCTGATGTTTGTTCTGGACAAGTCAGATCCCAGAATGAATTCTGACTTGATACTTCATTTTTAAAAAAATGTGACAGTCTTTCACTGAAACGTAAGCACACCAGACTGCAGATTTGGCTTTAGTAATAAATGTTTGTTGCCCAAAAGAAAAATGAAATAGAGCAGACAAAGTTAGCTGCATATAGTAACTTTCAAAAGAAGTCCTATCTACTTCTCAAAACCATTAATCAAAATCCAGAGAAGTGTTCCTTCCCTAGCAAATCTGTAGATGTATTTAACTGCTTCAGGTCGGTTCTGGTCGGATTAACTGCACAACATTTCTGCTTTGATACACTTAGCTGAGATCTTAGATTTTCTCAGCTTTTGAATAAGCAATGCAAACTTCTAACCAAACATCCCTGGTCACAAACCAAAACACTTACACAGAATTAACTTATTCCCTTAACTGTTATGAACAAACTTCTTTTTCTGGGAGAAACTATTCTTGCATCTGACTTTGGTCAGGTCTTTTTTGAACTGAATTCAAGAACTTTGTTTTTAAGAAAAAGAACACATGCCCATCCTTGACTATAATAAACTAATGGCTTAAATGTTTTCTCTCCTGCCTTTTTAAACACATTTGCATAGACTAGCTTAAATCATTATTTTGAAAACCTGATCTCATTAATATTAAATCAATTCTCAAAAAAATTAAACCATTATGCTAAAATCCAAATTCTAAAAATGTGATCATATGTATAAAACTCACATCTTCCATCACAATGCACATTCCCATTCCCATCTCCTCTAATGACAAGTAAAATTGTTTAATATCCAAAGCAATTGTTTCAGCTAATATTTCTAAACAACTAAAGTAACAATTACATTAAAGATGCTATAGAAATATAACATCTCTGCTTCAAAAGAGTGTTATAACTCTATCACACTGAGTGACATTAGGCAGATGAATCAAGGAAGCTTTGTAAGTTTGTGGCTGACATCAAAATTGATGATGTGGTGGACAGTGAAGATTATCTAAGAGTACAAAGGAGATCTTGATCAGTTGGGCCAATGGACCAGGTGTAGTTTAAATTTATACAAACGCAAGGTGCTGCATTTTGGTAAGGCAACCAGCCTAAATCTGACACAGTTAATGGTAGGGCCCTGGGAGGTGTTATTGAACAAAGAGACCTAGGGTTGTGCTGCATAGTTCCTTCAAAGTGGCATCACCGGTAGACAGTTTGGTAAAGAAATGTTTGGCATACTTGCCTTCATTAGTCAGAGCGGAGAAAGTGAGGTCTGCAGATGCTGGAGATCAGAGATGGAAATGTGTTGCTGGAAAAGCGCAGCAGGTCAGGCAGCATCTAGGGAACAGGAGAATCGACGTTTCGGGCATTAGCCCTTCTTCAGGAATGAGGAAAGTTGGTCCAGCAGGCTAAGATAAAAGATAGGGAGGAGGAACTTGGGGGAGGGGCGTCGGAAATGTGATAGGTGGAAAGAGGTCAAGGTGAGGGTGATAGGTCAGACTGGGGTGGGGGCGGAGAGGTCGGGAAGAAGATTGCAGGTTAGGAAGGCGGTGCTGAATTTGATGGATAGTGAATTAGTGAATGTCCTTTAGGGAAGGAAACTGTCATCGTTACCTGGTCTGCTATTTATTCCAGACCCACAGCAATATGGTTGACTCTTAACTGGCCTCTGGGTGACAATTAGGGATGGGCAATAAATGTTGGCCTCGTATGTGACACCTTCATCCTGTAAATCAATTTTTTAAAATGTACGAGGCCATAATTAGGTGCAAATATGATTATGAGCTATAGGGGGGGGTTACACAGATGAATGGGCAAGACGGTGGACAGATTGAGAGGAAAATAAATCATTTCTTTGAGATTTATTATGAATCAACAGAGTGTGGACACTGCTGGGTTCTGCCATTAATATCCCTGTATATGTTGTATCTCATAGGCAAGTCAGTTCTCAGAGTTCGGTTATTGGGGCATGCAGGGAGTGATGAACATTCGAGATACCATGAAGATTGATATCTTCAAATTAGTTAAATTCATGGAAATCTCCTTGATCTGCCCTATTGCTTCACCTCTTCTAGCAACTCCGTTCTTGATCATGCTCATCACCATTATGGAGAAAACTCTGGAGGCAAGGAAGACACTTCTAAGTGGGAGCTTCATTGTCAACCAGAAAAACAATGACTCCTTGGAACACTTACTGATCGAGTTGAGTGAGGAGCTTCCATATTTAACCCTATCTCAAGTGTTGAGGACACAAACATAGAAGTTATAATATGGAAACAGGTCATTTTGTTGATTTTTTTTTATCATGCAGGCAAGTAAATAATCTGGTCATAATGTCTTGTTCCCATCATTCATTTTTATTTTGTATCCAGCTATACATCTAATCTTGACTATGGGCATTTCACCAGATATTAAGTAAATTCCTACTCTCAATGCTTTGTGACTAAATTTATTTTGTTCTTCTAAGTCTCTTACACTTATCCTTATACCTATGGACCCTAATTTTAGAAAAATCATTCACTCTAAGTAGCCTGCATTTATTCTACAACACCCCAGGTTGAAGTCAGTGAGAGGGAGAATGCCTATGATCCAAACAATTGACATGCAGCAGTTAAATGATGAAAGCAGCATTCTTTCAACCAAAACTCTATCTCTATCTCTAAGTTCTGCTTAGCAAGCTGCAATGAATGGGACTATGTTGTGTCCTATGGGTAAGTCAGCCACTCACCAAGGCTGAGGAACCTAAATTGAGTTGAGGGTCTTTTGTAGGGGACTGTCAACCTATCCTGGGTGAGGGAGTGAGGATGGATGTAGAAAGTCAAGATTCAGGTGGATGAAATTAGGAGATATCCTTGGTGAGGTTGTCCGATGGGCCCACTGAACCTGCACATGTGGTCTTCCCTTGGCTAGAGTCATTTGGCTTCCTGCATACGTGAATTTACCCTTCTGAAGGTAAAATACTAGATGCAAGGAAAATGTGAGGGCTGCAGATGCTGGAGGTCAAAGTCTAAAAGTGTGGCACTGGAAAAGCACAGCAGATCAGGTAGCAACCGAAGGGCAGGAGAATCGATGTTTTGGGCTTAAGCCCTTCATCAGCAATGTCCAAAATGTCGATTCTCCTGCTCCTCGGATGGTGCCTGACCTGCTGTGCCTTTCCAGTGTGACACTTTTCAAACCAACATACTAAAGCAACAGGAGTGGCATTCAAACCTGCCAATGGGGTTATGTAAACACCAATCTACAGTGAATTCTTTAAAGTGTCAATAACCCTTCCTATAGTGTGGAACTTTATGGAACACTACTACCTACATAAATGTAGGTTTCAACAGGATGGAGTAACCCATGTGATCCTATTTTCATTTGTAAGTACCACATTTTTAGTTACTTTAGTTTTGCACTTTTAAAAAGTACTATTCTAAACTACAAAGACTGTGTGAAGCAATGGCTGTGGTTTTAAAAGTTATGTTTACTGGAGCACACTGAATTGTTTACAATATTGTTTTCCCCTCTTCCCCTGAAATGGAGAAAGCAGGCACCACAGAGTGGATGGGTTCTGAACCAGGGCAACAACTGCTTGACAATGTTTTGATTGGCTGGTAATGAGGTGACCATGGCTTATGTGGGGACAGAGCAGCAGAAAATCCTCTGGCCTGCAAAGAGATGTGAAAAAAATCTCTCTCTCTCGTTCTGGAAGCACTAGAAAATCTTCAGTAACAGTTTGCTGCCTCCCTATGCAAATCTTCTGTTGAAGGTGGAATAAAACACCATTAAAAAGTGAAAGAATAGATATACAGCCAGCAAATGGAAAATGGCATCCGTGTGAAAACAAGTGTTTTATCAGCAAAAATGTAAAAGGATTTGGAAGAAACAACTCAACTTCTGTGATCTAGACATCTGCTATTGAACTGTGTTTCCCTGACATTTTTCTTTTCCCAGCCTTAAAATCCATGTCTACTGTCTTTATATGTATGTTTGTTTGTGAAAGGGATGGCGAATGTAAAAGGGCTAGAGTTTACACTAAAATGTTATAAGTTAGCAATTCATCATTTCTAATTGCCATTGTTTAAAGCCTATTTGTTAATAATAAAGATTTCTTTTGTTAGTTACATAAACGAAGTGAGGCTTTCTTTTAACCTTTGTTCATCAGTTGAGTAATTTAGGGACTTTGAATTGTTTAAATGAATTTTTTCATATTTGTAATGAGTCCAGGAATAGTGGGACTTGATTTCCAGCAGGAAGAATCCAATCCCTCTCATCCAAGAGCATTACGTGGAAGCTAGGTTATCTCATAATAATTTTAGACACTGATGCAGAGGAAGTCACTGTGCAACTAAGTGAGATTGATTTTTTTTCTGTTTCAATTGAAGATTTGAGTACAAATTTTGAGTGCTATTATACCATGAAGCCGCTGAATATGACACAATGTTGGTATTCAAGCAGGAGGCAGGAAGAATGCAGCAAGCCAGGCAGCATCAGAAGGTGGAGAAGTCAATGTTTTGGGTGTAACCTTTCTTCAGAACTGGGGTGGGTGTAAGGGGAACACCAGATAAATCAGAAGGGCTAATTGATGAGGTAGTAATAGGTGAACACAGGTAGAGAGTATAATCCAGTTGGTAGCTGGAAGGAAGGGGGAGGGGCTGAAAAGGGAGGTTATTTGAAATTGGACAACTCAATGTTGAGTCAACTTTGGTTTTTGTGCTAAAGATAGATTAGATTCCCTACAGTGAGGAAACAGGCCCTTCAGCCCAACAAGTCCACACCGACCCTCCGAAGAGTAACCCACCCAGACCCATTTCCCTACTCCCTACTAATGCACCTATCACTCTGGGCAATTTAGCATAGCCAATTTACCTAACCTGCACATCTTTGAACTGTGGGAGGAAACTGGAGCACCAGGAGGAAATCCACGCAGACATGGGGAGAATGTGCAAACTCCACACAGTCACCCGAGGCTGGAATCGACCTGGATCCTTGGCGCTGCGAGGTAGCCGTTCTAACCACTGAGCCACTGTGCCGCCCCAAAGACGTATACCAAAACTTTCAGACAAATCATTCCATTATGGCTATGTCATTGGAATTTATCCAGAAATGTTGTCTAGGCATGCCCTTTGTACAAACAAAGGTCAAATCTGACTAGCTACTACTTTATCCATTTACTTTTAATCAAAAGTGATGGACAGTATCTTCAGTGGTGTCATCAGGTAATGCCAACCCACTAATAGCCTTCTCATCAACACTCAGTTTTGGTTTCCAATACCAATAGATTGAAGGCATTTTATATTCTGCCTTTCATGGACTCAAGATACTTTAAGATGCTTGATAGACAAAACAGTATTTTTGAAGCACAGTCACAGTTGTACCATAGGAGATGTAGCTGTCGATCTGTGAACAGAAAAATCAAAAAGAACAAAAGCTAACGAGCAGGCGACCTGTTGATATGGGTGAGTTATATTCTTCCTTTTCTTCAAATAATATGTTGAAAGCTTCTACATCCACTTGAGAAGGCAGTTAGTGCCCTTTGTTTAACGTATCTGGATGCCACATACAATTTTGCAGTACGAATTCAATAATGCACTGAAATATCAGTCTACATTTTGTGTTTTAAGTTTCTGGAGTGGAACCTGAACCCACAGAATGCTAACCCAGTTATAAGAATCCCACCACTGAATCACAAACATCCAAGATAGAAGCTTACAGCTTTTAGGAACATGCACACCCGTTTCTAATATTACTGTAAGGAGCTGGCCTTAGATTAATGATTTCATTTGTTTGTGTGGACTTGTTTGGCCCAACAAGTCCACACCGACCCTCCTGAGAGTAATCCACCCAGACCCATTCTCCTACATTTACCCCCGACTAACACACTATGGGCAATTTAGCATGGCCTGCACATCTTTGGATTGTGGGAGGAAACCAGAGCACTCAGAAGAAATCCACGCAGACACAGGGTGATTGTGCAAACTCCACACACAGTCGCCCGAGGCTGGAGTCAAACCCGGGTTCCCGGTGCTGTGAGGCAGCAATGCTAACCACTGAACCACCATGCTGCCCTTTTAAAGCAATATAACAATTTTCATTTAAACATAAGTTTACATTTCTATGCTGTATCAACAGAAAATGAAAATTGGGAAGATTCACAACTTTGTGAGAGAGTGGACCCAGCAAATGACAACAGGAGCCTTGGTCTCACTCGGGGGGTAGAGGTGGATCTTGGGTCAATAGACATTTAAAGTTTGTGTCTGGGTTTTGGTGAGAAGTATTACCACTCCTCCTGACTTACAATAATGCTGTTTAATTATTTACCTACCTAGTTTTATTTAGCACATAGCACACTTGTCAGAAAAAAGTAAACTGAAAGCTGTCACTGCTCTGCCACTCAGCCCTCCAAGTGTAATTGCAGATTGAGTTCTGATGGCATCAAATTTCGTCTTGTGCTCCTGTGAAAGACGTAGGGCTGTCTTATTAAATTTACTGCTTTTTCACTGCTGCTTTGTACGAGTGTCACTTATCTACTCGAAAGAAGGCAAGCAGGAAGGCAGGAAGATCCAAGGGAGGTGACTGCCTTGATTCTAATTGCCGTCTGCTGGGTCTTCACTGGACAGGGGGACTTCGGTTTGTTTGTGTTATTTAAATTCCCTGTGTATAATCAAAACATAAAACTTGGATTTGTTTGGTGATAGTGGTACTGACGCTTACAGCAATTTACTTTTAAGCTTCTCTTGGCTGACTGAATTGTGCTTGCCTTGGGGAAGGGGTCATTTGTGACTCAAATTACTCTGGAATGGAACCCGAACTAGTCCTCAATTTCAAATAGTGTTTCCGCAAAAAGCAAGGCTGTTGATTTGATATTTTATGCGCATTCCCTGTGTGTTAAACAGCAAGAGACCGTTATTTAATTATTGGTAAACTGAATGAAAAGCAATGAGACCCCAGTATAAGAGCAGCAGCTGCAGCAGGGACGGGACCTCACTCCCAGGGACGGATGATGGACAGTTCAGGTCACGTGGGGCGGTGCACGCCGCGTCACATGACCCGGCTCAAGATGGCGGCGCACCTCAGTTACGGCAGAGTGGTTCTCAACAACCTGCGGGAGGCGGCGCGCAAGGAGCTGCGCGAATTTCTGGATAAATGTGAAGGCAGCAAGGTCTGCGGCGGGGATGGTGGATTTAAAAGGGCGCGGTGGTTGTGAGAATAGCCCGAGTCCTGAAAAGTCGGTGCTCCTGACCCACCCACTTCTGGGGGACAGGGCGACCCTTCCCAAAATTAAACCTCCAGCAGGAGAGTATCTCCCCAGGTCCATCTCAACCCCCGGGGGGGGAAGCAGAAGAACCCTTCCCATATTAACTGCTCTAGGGCAAGGTGGCCCTTCCCGAAATTAATTCCCCAAAACCTTGGGGGAGAGAATACCTTACCCCCCACCTATCTCAGCCCCTAAAATCTCTAGGGCAGGTGGACCTGTTGCAATATTCAAACCTCGATCCAGCTCGTATTAACCACGCTGCCCAGTGGCAGGGGGACTTGTTCCAATATTGCTACCTAAAAGCCTAGGGGGAGAGAAGGTGTTTTAACCCCAAACATTTGCAGGAGGGTGACCTTGTTTCTATGAGTCTTGAAGGCAGATGACCCTTTCCGCATCAACCCCTGGTTCGCTGAATATAACACTTAAGCTTTCCAAGCCTGAAGATTCCTTACATTTTTATTCGAAAGTGTGAGCAAAGTAACATGGTTTAATACTTAGTATTGCAAAATTTCTCTTTTCCATTGTGACACTTAATTAATCACAATCAATCTTTATTGAATATCAGAACTCCATGTTAACTTTGTCCTTTTTGTAGTTAAAAGTCTAATGTAATAATGCTTTTTGTCTGATTTAATATTACTTTCAACAAATGATATGATGCCTCTTTGTTCAGACAGTAATTATTTTTCTATAACTGCAAGTTAGAATTCTTTTAAATAGTTCGGAACATAAAGGAGCTAAATAATGAATGACATGCCAACTCCTTAACATGTGTCTTTGCCTTTCTGTTTGTTGAATTGTCTAACAGTACTTTTAAAAACAAAAATTATAGTATTTCTTGCTGCAAGCTTCCAAAAAGTAGCTTGATAATGAAGTATATTGGAACATGGTACAATATGGTATTTTGTGGTAATCTGAAAATAGCTGAAAATGTGTTGCTGGAAAAGCGCAGTAGGTCAGGCAGCACCCAAGGAGCAGGAGAATCGACGTTTCATGAAGAAGGGCTCATTCCCGAAATGTCGATTCTCCTGCTCCTTGGATGCTGCCTGATCTGCACATTTTCAGCACTGATCTCCAGCATCTGCAGTCCTCACTTTCTCCTAGTAATCTGAAAATACACTTGTTTCCTCATGCTTATCATCTTTTAACTAGAAATAGTTTTTGTGAAAATTATGTGTAAACTTTAGAGTTTCCTTTTTTTTGCTGTCTTTACTTAGACTGAAAAACTGTTCTTTGTGTTTTGAATTGTATCAGATGCTCTACTGTGCAAAGAAGTACAAGAACTCAACATTTTTCTCCTGATTTGAGAGGTGTACTGTTAAAAATATTTTTGGTACTTCATAATTTTAAACTGAGGCTAATTCAGTGTCCTTTTAAGGAAAGAATCCTGCTGTCTTCACCTGATCTGGCCTATATCTCAGCTGAAAATGTGTTGCTGGAAAAGCGCAGCAGGTCAGGCAGCATCCAAGGAACAGGAGAATCGACGTTTTGGGCATAAGCCCTTCTTCAGACTAGTACCACACCATTATGGTTAACTTTTCAATGTTCTTTCAAAATAATCGAGAAAGGCACTTGGTTTTATTTTTCAAACCACTGTGCATGGGCAATATATGTCAATCTTGCTGTCAGAGTCCATATTCTGAAAATTACACTTTTAAAAATAACAATGAGGTTTAAGTTTTAAATGCCTGTTTTCTCTATTTCCTGAGTTACTGATAGCTGGATATTATTGGACGCGGATGATCTCTATACTCCAAGTGCAGGTACAACACCTTGTTGAGATTCCTGGACTTTGTGACTTTCTGGCACATGATTTGCTGTCTGCTTCTCTCACAGGCAATAGTTTGGGATGAGTATCTTACTGGACCATTTGGACTGATTGCACAGTATTCACTATTAAAGGTAAATGACTGCTTGTTTGTTTGCTAAGTTTTGGACAATTTGAATGATCAGTATTGATAATTTTATTTCTTAGAATAAAATATTCTTTACATTTTTCTTGACTTACCTTCCAAAAAAAAATATTATAGAGGTAGCTGGTTGAGATTGGAAATTAACCCCTCTTCACTCTATAATGTAAATTTTTACATAGGTAACATTTCTGTAAAATGGACAATTTAGGAATATTCAGCATTGCAGGAACTTATTTTGAAACAAGAATTTCAGCAGATTGTGTTTTGCTATGAAGACAACATGTTTGAGTAATTCCAAAAATCTGTTTGTTTGGGTGTGCAATATTTCCTCTTTTTAAAAATTCAAGATTTTTATTAGAATAATATTCATCTCTGAGCAAACTTATTTGCAGGTTTTTAAGAATTAGCCTGGTTTCCCCAAGTTAATTTATGTAGCTTTTTCTCTTCAATCTTGAGGATAATGATACTTACAGTAATAGTAATGTTTAACAATCTTTTAGGAACATGAAGTTGATAAAATGTTTACCCTGAAGGAAGGGCATATACCTCCAGCTGAAGTCAAAAACATAATTTTCTTTGTGAGGCCTAGACTGGAACTAATGGACATTATTGCTGATAATATTCGTTGGTATGTGATCTTCACTTTTAAGCTGATTTTTTAAATTTAGAATTTTTCATTTTGTTTCTCTATCAGTTGATGTAAGATGTTACAATGAAGACACTGCTCCAGATTGGTGGTCTGATCTCTATGTAGCCACAGACACATGTTTAAACTATTTTGATTGTTTCCAGTCAGATGGGTTAACAATTAACTCTACGAGCTAGTCATTTCAGTCAAAGTGTTTGGTTACATAAAGATATCAACAGACAAATGCATCCTGGCTGCTTTTCAATCGATGCATTGTGCACCTGTTAAAAAAATACTGCATCTAAAAGAAAAAAATATGTTTCTGTCCTTTATCAAACTGAATACTTCAGTCAGTTGTTGGAACTGCTGGCCTATGAACTTCTTCCATTACTGGAAAAATAACCTCCATGTCTGGTTTAAATACTGGTATAAAAATAATTAAATTGTTGTTACTAATGCTGCTGTAACTGAATGACCATCTCTTAATTTCGAACTGAATATGCAAAGTTTTAGGGTAGTCACTCTCTCAGTGATTGTAAAGAGAGTAAGAGCTGAACTCATTTGCTTTGTTTTGAAAGATATTTGCACATATGTTTTGAGATAATATTAGATTGTTTTGACTATGTAAACCCAATGATACAAATACTGTATTTCCCCAACCATTTTGATTTGAGACTGGGTAAAACACCTCTAGGTTTAATTAATCATTTTTTAAGATAACTAGCAAAGCATAATCACTTGCCACAGGAAAATAAGAATATGAAACCAGAGTTGTAGAAGTGGGGCTTGAAATTCAGCGTAGTTTGGCTCTGAATGGTGTGAATTATTATCCGGATGCATTCATTCTTAATTTCTTTTATTTTAGTGAGCACAAGCATCATGGTCCACCCAGAGATTTCCATATTCTGTTCCTGCCACGTCGAAGTCTCCTTTGTGAACAGAGATTAAAAGAACAAGGACTATTGGTCCACTTCACCCATATAGAGGAGTACAGCCTGGATTTAATTCCATTTGACAGTGATCTAATGTCCATGGAAGCTGAAAGTGCATTTAGGGTAATTGGTTAACATCATATTTCCATTGCAGTCTCTCAGATTTTACCTTAAGTATTGCATAAACTTATCTCTCTCGAAGTGAACTTGTTGCAATTTAGACTTTTTGTATTGTTTACCTGACTGGATAAACCAGTTATATTTTCCACAGTGTATTCTGAATGGCTTCTGATTGCATTACATGTAGTAATATGTGCAGTCTGTACAGTGGTCATTGCTAATGTGTTCAGTTGTGATGCCCATCAGGATAAAATTTAGCACTTGAACCTTATGTACAAATCAGATGTTAAAGATCCAGATTTTGCAGTTAGTGCTGAAACCGGGTTATTTGCCACTGGCTGTATTCTGACAAATAGTCTGTTGAATGCAATGTGATTTCAACTTCTTGCTGCAACATGGTTCCCCCCAGTTGAGACAACCAGCAAGGTATGTTCTGAGGTAAAGCTGTGCCCCCGAATGACTTTGAGCTGAAAAACGTTCCCTTCAGGTCATTCTTCAGCTCAGAGCAAGAGCATATTATGATTTTAAATAATTTTAAACAGTTTCAAACTTTTAAATACTTCCTCAAACTTTCAATGCCTCTGGGATCATCTTTGAGATATTGCTTTGCTCTTGAATAATAGTTCTGGATCCTCATTGAATCCTGTAACTAGAAATACATAGAATAATGAGAGGAAAGAATGAAGTGTTTTTGTTTTAAAAAAAAAACATATACATACAAGTGCAGATGCTGCAAATCAGAAACAAAAACAGAAATTCAGTTCTGAAGAAGGGTCAGTGGACCCAAAGTGCAAAGTTTGCTTTCTCTCCACAAATGTTGCCACACCTCCTGTTCCTCCCAACAATTTCTGTTTTTAATTCTGTGAAATAAATTTCTGCAAACTATCTTCCCCATTTCCCCCAGCAAAAGTTGCTTCTGGCAAGAGGACAGTACCCTGCTACCCTATCAATTCCCCAGTATTTAAATGTTTAGTTTAGGTTGCATTAACAATTCTAAAGAAACAATAAAGCGCTGAATGCACGTACTAACTTATGGCATTCTGCTGACACTGTTTGCTAGGTGCTCATTACATTGAGCTCTCTCCCCTGCTTAGCTGATTCTTCTCATGTGCCATGCCTTTCTGAACTTAAAGGGAGAAAGCTTTGAGAAATACGTGCAAATTGTAACTTGTCAGTAAAACTACCACTTTTTGAGTGATTATGAATACTTTGTAGGAATAATCAGAAAATGGAATAAATATATGTTCTGTGAATTCATATCAAAAAAGTACTGAACTTAGCATAATTTTTACACCATACTCAACCATGTTGGTTTCAAATGTGAATTCAAATCATGATTGCCAAGTTATTTGCATGAAATACAAACTTGAAAGCTATAGGCAAATAAAGTATTGATATTCAGTACATTTGTCATTCTTAACTAGCAGTCAGACAAAAATAAAGCCATTCTTAAAGAACAGTATACTTTTTTAAAGCATTGAAGCATATTTAAACATCAAAAAGTTTAAAATTTCAGATATCAAACCATCCATAGCTAATGTGGCAATGATGTTCCATTTAAAACAGGACAGCTGGTTTCTCAGAAGCCATTTTGCATTTTCAGTTCCCCAAAAGAAAATATGCTGCTTTAGATATACAACTATGGAAACTTTCTACTCAGTTTAACAAATAACTATGAAGAATAATTCAAAGAGCTATATATATAATCTGAAGAATTTGCATTTGCTGAACCTGAATGGTCACATGACTCACACCTATTTGAGAATAAGGCATACAATATACCAAACATGGTACAATAGTGTAGTATGCATTGCAAATGATCAAAATGCACATTATCGGATATCTGAGACAGTGTGAGAACATTAGGCTCGTAGGGAAAGCTCTCTGGCAGATCTCAAAAATAGAAAGATTACAAATGTTGTACTTGTTTTCTGAAAGTGGTACAATCTTGGTGGTACAATAAGAATTATAAATCCAAAATTTTTGTTTTTTATATGTATTTGAGGATCTGGTGAAGGTTGCAGATCCTTCTCGCTTTCAAAGTTTGCACTGGATTTTTCTTGTAGCAATTAATTTTGTAATTTGTTCTTTGAATACTCCCATAATCTATCCAAGGCTTCCATTTTTATAATTTATTGTGTCTTTGTAGTATTTTCTTCAGTTGTCACTTTTTTTTTACACAGCAACTAGATGATTGGATTGTAATTTGTAACTAACTGGAGCTTTATTGACAGTACTTCTTAACAGTGCTGAGGGCCAGCTGTTATAATAACTACTCTTGCTGAAGTGTGATAAAGTTGCAATTAGGTTTAGCTGCCTTTTGACTAATTTTTTTCTAGTCAAGCTATTCAGAGATATTATTACATGTCGCAGGAGCAGGTGGGATTTAAACCCAGGCCTTCTGATTTATGGGTAGTGACACTACCACTCCTGTGCTACAAAAGGGCCCTCGCTGCTTTTTTAAAGTTGCCTTTTGAGAGTTTATGGAATTTCTAATATCTCTAATGTTATCCCTTTGTTAAAACTAAAGGTAACATACCTGATTGAATAACCTGCTGACACTGTTCACATATCCATGAATAAATAGTTAGGGTGAGTTGTCAGAAGTTCTGAAGAAGGATCACCGGATCTGAAATGTTAATTTTGATTTCTTGTCACAGATGCTGCCAGACCTGCTAAGCTTTTCCAGCAACTTCTGTTTTTGTGTCAGAAGACCTATTGTCCTTGCATGATTATTTGCATAAGGCATCACTACTTTAGGGGGAAGTGGAAAGGGAAAAACTATACTTTTATTTTGGCTTTTTTTTGTGGGGGGGTGAGGTGGGGTGCAAAGTGGAGAAATCTAGTGTCACAAAGCTGTTTTTTTTATATAAAAGCTGTTCCTCTTCTCAAGGATACTGTGTCCTTGTTTTTTTTTTTCAGAGGGGTAATAACCACTCTGTACCAAATCAGACTAATTGGAACAGAGTTTAAAGGGTATTGAGAGGCCTTTTTGTTTATATGTAAACAGATGAGACTTCAAACCAAGTGGTCATGTTTTATAAGTAACCTGTATAATGAAAGGGGAGTGGTCAGCTCCCTAGCTGAGCAGTTCAGTCCAGAACTAGTTGGAGTTCAGCAGTGGACTGTATGAACAGGCTCTGTCTTTCTGCCCTTCTAACTTCAACCTGTAAGCATCCGTTCCATTTTTTTAAACTGTGTTTAAAGGGGTTTGCTTATTGAGACTGTTGTGTATATTCGTAACAGCATAATTAGGTCTAGTTTGGAGAGGCTGAGTTCAGTAGGGGTTCTTTATTCTGTTCTTTGTTTCATTGTGTAAATTTGTGAATAAATTTCTGCTGTTTTAAAACCTAGTAGTCAACCTAGCACTTACCAAAACAAATTGCAAAGTTATGGTTTGGGTTGCCTGCTCAAGAATGTTTTGAGCGGTCTGGTCTAGTCCATAAGACTAGACACTAGCTAGAGTTGGTACGTATTGCTCCTGGACCACTACTTCTGACGGTATTCTAAGATCTGCTATGATCCATTAATAAACAGGAATATGTACTACATCTATTTTTGAGCTGTGTTGACAGTTATGGTGTTCTGGTTCAAAATCTACCATAGGTGGATTCCTAGCTTTCCTTATGAGCCCAATGTTCTCACCGTCTTACATATCTGATAATGTGCATTTTGATCATTTGCAATGCATACTACACTATTGTACCATGTTTGGTCTCTTGGTACATTTACGAATACTGTAGGGCCACTTATTTTAATATTTAAAAACTAAGTTTATAGTACTTCCAGGAGCCCAGTGAAACAGGTGGGCTCATACACAAATAACTCATCTGATTTATTATTAAGAGCCTTGTTTTACAAAAAGAAATTAAAGTTTTGTTGTATTTGCAAATAGGAGTGTTACCTAGAAAATGACCAGACCATCTTATTCAGTGTTGCCAAAGGACTGATGACTCTGCAAGCTTTGTATGGAACCATCCCACAGATATTTGGGAAAGGTGAATGTGCACGGGTATGTTCAAACTTTCTCCACATTGCTTATGAATTATGTTCTTCAATGTTGAGAATATAATTTCAGGACGATGACAAAAAAAACATGAAATCATCCGAACACCTGTCATAGATGAGTGATTTTATCTACTTTCAAAAATATCTCTTCCCCCCCGCCCCCCCCCCACACACAAACCTTCCTAAACTGGAGGTGGTCTGTTATTTGAAGCTTGCCCAATCTCTTGGAGTTGGTGTTTAATCAAGTCCTTTTTCCATACCTATTGCTGTTGCTGATTTGAAAGCTGCTGCCATTGGCTGTCCATTTTGAAATTTCTCTTTACATAGAAAAATACAGCGCAGTACAGGCCCTTTGGCCCTCGATGTTGCGCTGATCCAAGCCCACCTAACCTACACTAGCCCACTATCCTCCATATGCCTATCCAATGCCCGTTTAAATGCCCATAAAGAGGGAGAGTCCACCACTGCTACTGGCAGGGCATTCCATGAACTCACGACTCGCTGAGTAAAGAATCTACCCCTAACATCTGTCCTATACCTACCACCCCTTAATTTAAAACTATGCCCCCTCGTAATAGCTGACTCCATACGTGGAAAAAGGTTCTCACGGTCAACCCTATCTAAACCCCTAATCATCTTGTACACCCTTATCAAGTCACCCCTAACCTTTTCTCCAATGAAAACAGCCCCAAGTGCCTCAGTCTTTCCTCATACAATCTTCCTACCATACCAGGCAACATCCTGGTAAACCTCCTCTGCACCCGTTCCAGTGCCTCCACATCCTTCCTATAGTATGGCGACCAAAACTGCACACAATACTCCAGATGTGGCCGCACCAGAGTCTTATACAACTGCAACATGACCTCAGGGCTCCGGAACTCAATTCCTCTACCAATAAAAGCCAGTACGCCATATGCCTTCATTACCGCACTATTTACCTGGGTGGCAACTTTCAGAGATCTGTGTACATGGACACCAAGATCCCTCTGCTCATCCACACTACCAAGGATCTGACCATAAGCCCAGTACCCCATCTTTTTGTTACTCTTACCAAAGTGAATCACCTCACACTTACCTACATTGAACTCCATTTGCCAGCTCTGCAACTTATCTATATCCCGCTGTAACCTGACACATCCTTCCTCACTGTCAACAACTCCACCGACTCTTTGTTGTCATTTTGGAGATAAATATGGTACAAATGGATGGCAGTATGCTGGGGTGTCTGTTGAGGAATGAAGGTGTAATTTGAAGTTTTGAAACCCTGATTGTTTCTCCACAGCTTGTGGCAAATATGATGCTAAGAATGAAGAGGGAATTTGCTGGGACTCAGAACCAGATCTTACCTGTCTTCGATAAACTCTTGTTACTTGATCGAAATGTTGACTTGTTAACGCCCCTGGCAACACAACTGACTTACGAAGGACTTATTGATGAAATATATGAAATTCAAAATAGTAAGTTCTTAAATAAAACTGCAAATGCTCCTGCACTTATTGTTCATGGCCAATTAAATATTTCATTCCTCGGCTGTTGCAAGAGATTTAACAGAAAATAGAACATAAAGTATTTGGACTCTTAAGTGTGTGAGAATTCTTGCATGCATTTTGTATCCTTCATAGACACTAAATTTCTGAAGATTGTGTTGAAATTCGCTTATTGTATCCTTTTTGTACTGAGCAATTTGGAAATCTATAACTGGCAATTGGTATTTATGGAACATAAAATTCCAAGAGTTGCTAGTTGGCACCTTTCAGTTTTGCTCAACACTGGAGAAGGATCTTATTGCAAAGCTTTCAATACATCACTTCAAACAGTTTGGGGGAATCACTGAAGAGCGGTTCAAAAGATAGTTGTAGAAAAAGAGAAATGCTGCTGGGAAAACTGAATTACACTTGTTTGTGGAGGGGACTCTTTGAGGAGTTAGAGTAGTTGGCTGGTTCTGCGCTGTTACTCAGGAAGAGATCTAAGGAACTGGTATGTAGCTGTGTGTCCAAGTCAGGACTCCAGTCCTGAGGAGCTGAGAAAGTATAAAGGTCACAGGCTGTGGTACAGAAGAAGCAGTGAGGGAGTTGGAAGAAGTCGATGAGCATTACAGCTGAGGAGAGGGCTGCTGAAATGCCCACAGACAGTATTTGCTGTATGTCGCTGATCAAGATTGGAGCTTGAGCATGAAGAGCTGGAGTTATGTTTGTGAATGTATACTGGTGGACAGTTTGTGTCCAAGGGAGCTTAGACCCATTGAATGATTAGATTAGATTACATTACATTACAATGTGGAAACAGGCCCTTCGGCCCAACAAGTCCACACCAACCCGCCTAAGCGCAACCCACCCATACCCCTACATTTACCCCTTACCTAACACTACAGGCAATTTAGCATGGCCAATTCACCTGACTTGCACATCTTTGGACTGTGGGAAGAAACCGGAGCACCCGGAGGAAACCCACGCAGACACGGGGAGAACGTGCAAACGTTACACACAGTCAGTCGCGTGAGGCAGGAATTGAACCCGGGTCTCCGGCGCTGTGAGGCAGCAGTGCTAACCACTGTCCCACCGTGCTGCCCACAAATGACCAGAACAGAAGCTGTTGCAGGCAGTCTGTAACAGAGCAGCCCTTGAGAAGAGATTTCAAAGCCATACTGGCAAAAGTGAAGAGTTGTGAGCTTTTGAAGTTTCATGAGAGTTGATGACCAACCACATCATTGACTATTTTAGGAATTGCTAAGAAATCTGTAGGGATCTGTTCTGATTGTATTAGTTATTTGATGTGTGCTGTCGGGTGTTCAATCTGTTCCCCATGGTTACCACATGTTAATTCTGGATGTTAGAAGAAAGTTATCCATGTGTGAAGGTTGTACTACTGTTCTAATAGCAACATTTTTTATTTTTTTTCAAAACCATGGAATTTTGTGGCTTTAGTAAGTCCCCTGAATCTGTGAATTTAAAAATAAGTTACTAGTCCCCAGTAAGTCATAACTTAAATTTAGCAATCTGGTCTAGGATCATAACAAATTTTAGCCATAGGGGTGCAAGTTATTTAATTTCATTGTCACTATTTAATTAAACTTCATTGAACCTCTAGAATCTTGCAAGTCCATATTCTGGTTGAAGATCTCCTGTTGATTCTGGGATAAATTCACTATAGTGTTGCTGAACCAAACAGACCAGCAATGTCCCAGATTCAGTTATTGGTACTAAGTTAGCTTGTCACATCTAGTGGCAGCAAAGATACAATGAATCTTCGTATCTCCAGATCAACAAGGGTTCCTGCTCATTCCAGTGAGTTGAGCGATATCGCAAGTGACGTGTGGATGACAGTATCAGTTTCAACTGCAATATTTCCTCCCATGATGCTGATGCTCACTGTTTAAACTCTCATAATGAATGACCACAGTCAAGTTACAGGAATTGATAATTTTTACAAGCACCCCTACTACTTCCTCCCTTGCCTTACTCTACGTATCCAGCCCTGAAGATTTATCAGCTTTTAAACACCACCGCAACCACTCTCAATCAACCTTGGCAATAGTCCCAACAATCCACTGATACTCAGTTAGTAAGGCTTTGGGCTTCAAGAAATCAGAAATCCATGCATTCAAACAGCAGAAAATCTCTGTTTTCTCTCCACAGATTTTGTCAGAGCAGAGGTGTTTCTCCAGCATTTTGATTTTATTTCAGATCTCCAGCATACTTAGTTCTTTTAATTTATTCCTGAAATAAATACATTTTTAAAAATACTTCCAGTAGAATACTTTGACTATCCAAGTGCTGTGTATAATTCAAATTAAGAAACCTCCGAAGAGAAAGTAGTGAGATTTGGAGCTTCTCGAGTTTCTGTGACCATTCTGATCCATGGATGAAAGTAAGCTATTTAAAGAAGATAATCACTTAAGTGCATCATGTCTCCAGTAAAGCACAATAAATTCAACTATTGATTGTAAATAGCTACAACTGTTCAAAGATGAGACATTTTCCAGTAGCTTGTTTGCTGTGTTAGGTGCAAGATGACATGTTTAGTCAATGAGGCAAAAGCCTGTTCTCGACAAGCAATTAAACAAATTATTAACTCCCATCAACACTTTTACCCTTAACTATGTCCTTGAATGATCTTTGTTGAGTCTCAGGGATGGAATGCAGGATAGCACTGACAAATTCTGCTCAAATGAAAATATCCAGTTATGTAATTATTGCCCACTTTGTCTTGCCTGATGGAAAATGTCTAGATTTGATTTTCAAATGTAAAAGCTAACCTATTAAAAACAGAAATGGTTGTATCAATGTGACATGATCTGGTCCTTTTGTTTTATATAATATCATTATGTGAAAATCTGTTTTATCAAAATATAATTAATGCTTTTTTAAAAAGATTTATTGGTTAAAATGGATATAACTTCATAGATATGTTCAGAAATGTACAACATCAACTTGCATTTTGTATAACATTTTTGCTGTTGTAAAACATTTCACACCAGACTACATAAGCATATATGAGGACTATTGATTAAAGCTGTGGTCAGAAGAGAAGGTTGTAAGGAGATTCGTAGAGAGGTTTAAAATGGGAAATCTAGATCTTAGGGCCTAGACAACTGAAGGGACATCTGCTGTTGGCAAAGTGATTACGGGCATGTGCAAAATGCCAGAAGTAGAGGAGTGCAAAGATCTTGGAGGCTTGTAGGATTGGAGGGGACTACACAAAGAGTAAAGAGTGAGGCCATAGACTTTTAATGTTCTTAAATTCATCTCAAACATGGATGAGAATTTTAAAGTTGTCCCAGACTGGTATTTACATTGGATTAACAAGCATGTGAGATGATATGTGATTGATCTTGGTGCAAAGTAGGAGATGCATAGTGAAGAGTTGAGCTCCAGTTAATGTAGAGTGGAAAATAGGCTGGTTAAGCAAGTATTGGAATAGTCATCATTAGAGTTTGAAAAGGCATTGATGAATGTCCCAGTATAGTATATTGATCAAAGCAATTCAGAAAATGTTGGGAGATGGAAATGATGTTATTGTTGAAAGCTCATCCAATCATTCGATTTGACAAGAGGCTCAAACCGTCTGGTTCAGCATCTCCTACTGCAATCCTTCCTATCTATTGCTTCTTGAGTAGTTTGAGAGTCCTTGCTTTGCACTCTTCCCATCCTTACTCTAACCCAACTTAGTTGTCTTTTGGAAATGCGGTGGAATTGCACTTGACAGAGCTGTGTCATTTTCATGCTGTTTAGGTTTGTGTTTGTAATCATTCTGTTTTCCAGCACATGTAAAGCTGCCTCCTGAGAAATTTGCACCTAAGAAGCAAAATGAAAGTGGCCGAGATCTTTCCAATGAACCTAAGAAGCTACAGTTAAACTCTGCTGAAGAACTGTATGCAGAAATCAGGGACAAAAACTTCAATGCAGTTGGTTCAGTTCTGAGCAAAAAGGCCAAGTTCATATCTGCTGCATTTGAGGTAATTCTTTCTTCAGTCTGACATTGACTGTCCATTCAGGTGTATAGATTGTGTTTCCAAAAGAGTTAGGTGAAACATATATCTCTGCAGGTCAAAACAGTCAGCTTGATTGGCTACAAATCTGATTTGCAATGTAGAGTGATACTGACAGTGTGTGTGTTAAATCCACACACTAGCTGAAGTTATCATGAAGGACACTCCTTCTCAGCCTCTCCCCAAGTGGTGACCCTCAGATTAAACCACGGCTGGTCAACCCTCTCTGTGATAAGAGAGCAGCCCAAGGCCTGTTAAGGCTATGGCGTTTTTATCTTTTCTAATCAATGAGGTCTCTTCTGGTACAGTTCTGGTTGCCCTTTTGTTGGAAGGATATTATTAAACTGGAGAATATTCAAAAAAGATTTACCAGGGTGTTGCTGAAATGGAGGGTTGAAGTTATAAAAATAGGCTGGGACTTTTTTCCACTGCAACACAGGATGTTGAGGGGTGATCTTTATAGAGGTTTAAAATTCATGAGGGACATAGATAATGTGATGAACAAAGGCCTTTTCCCTGAGGTGGGAGAGTTCAAAACTAGGGGCATATTTTTAAGGTGAGCGGAGAAAAATTTAAAAAGGACATGAGGGGAAATACACAGTAGTTCATGTGTGGAATGAACTGCCAGAGGAAATGGTTGATCCAGGTACAACTACCACTGTCACACAGCTACCTATGAAGGAGCAGTGCTCCAACAGCTTGTACTTCCAAATAAACCTGTTGGACTATAACCTGGTGTTGTGTGATTTTTAACTTTCACATTTTAAAAGACATTTGGAGAAGTACATGAATTAGAAATATTTGGAGGGTATGTGGGCCAAGCATAGGCAAGTGGGACTAGTTCCATTTGGGAACATATTGGCATGGAATGGTTGGACTGAAGAGTCTGTTTCCATGCAGTCTGACTCTAAAACTGGAAAAGAATATGACAATTCAGCTGACCCTTTTTATAGTTAAAATTTTGAAACTTGCCTGTACAAAAATCGATTTATTCACAAGCTTTTCAAGAACTTTGGTTTGTTAATTGGCAATGAATTATATATCTTCGGGGAGAAAGTGAGGACTGCAGATGCTGGAGATCAGAGCTGAAAATGTGTTGCTGGAAAAGCGTAGCAGGTCAGGCAGCATCCAAGGAGCAGGAGAATCGACGTTTCGGGTATAAGCCAATTATATATGTTGTATACTGTTTGCATGTGTATGGAAAGAATGTACTCCTATGTATATTTCAATTAAGTACCATTATATCTGATTTTAAATGAATATTGAATGTAGCACCAGGAACTGAAAAAAAAAAATCATTACATTTCTAACACCAGAAGTTACACCTTCACATTTTCTAAGTGTTCATTAACACCTCCATGTTCAGACTTGCCCAATCTCTTCAATCTACCAGTGTTTCCATTGTGAAAACAGTCCACTAGATGCGTTAGACTTAAAATTCATAAAGGAGCTAATATTGCAATTGATTCTAAAAAGAAGAACATGGTATAATTTTTAGTCTGCAATTGATCATTTAAGTAGATTAGAAGTATTATGCCTCGTTTGTACAATATCAGGAATCATGAGATACAGCCAGGAGCTATTACAAAGGCTACCAATACCCCTCTGATTTGACTCTGCTACAAATCAGAAATCAGGACAAATCTGTGAGCTGTGGACAGATTTTCTGTACCCGTAAAATCAAACTATCTGACTGTTCAAAGCCTAGTAGAAATTGTTGCTAATGTTAATTGGTAAAGTTTTGTCAATACCTTCATTACTGGGACAGAGCCAAATGTCATCCAGGAACTCAATTATTTTCTAATACAGTAACTTTTGATCTAATACCTGCTTTTAAGGTGGTAAACCTGGACAGGCAAAGTCACCCAAGATAGGTGATCTTAAATGATTATTACATTAGTGACACAGGCACACACAAGGAAGAGGTAGCTTTTTTGGAAGGAATGGTGTGGTCTGAGGAAAACGATAAATACAAGAATAGAGGAAGTCTGTTTTAGAATAATAGAGATGTTTGTTTTCATTTGAAATAGTTGTCTCAAAATTGGTTCATAATTGTTAAAACCAGAATCATTTCTTGCAGGAAAGACATAATGCAAAAACTGTAGGTGAAATCAAACAGTTTGTGTCCCAGCTTCCACACATGCAAGCAGCAAGAACTTCACTAGCTAATCATACATCTATTGCTGAACTCATCAAAGACATTACAGGTAAAGCTCTGAAATATTTGATTATATAAATATATAATATACTAATTCCTCATCTGCTTTTGCTTCTAGACAGCAATGGTTTGAGAGTATGAAAAATGGGAACAGGAATAGGCTGTGCAGCCACTCAATCCTGTTGTGCCATTCAGTGGGATCGTGGTTGGTTTTCAACTTCAACCACTTATTCCCAAAGAATCCCTTTTCTCTCCTGATTTCCTTAGATCCTTGAACTTATCAATTTCATTCTTAAGTATAACAGTTTTGAAAAATCAAACAAATAAACTAAATTATAAATTCGCCTTGCTGAAAGTAGGTGTCTTTTAATTGCTGTAATTGTTTATGTTCAGCATCAGAAACATTCTTTGACAAGCTGACTGTGGAACAAGAATTTATGTCTGGGATTGATACTGACAAGGTAATAACAAAACCATAGTTTGTTCTTTTTGAAATTATTTACACTTTTTTTTTATTTGCATCAAATAGCTGTATTAGCCAGTTGCCATTACGTTTATTTTTAAAATTTAAATCTATACCTAATTGTAATGAAGAGAAGGTGATGGCCTAGTGGTATTATCGTCGGACTGTTAATCCAGTGACCCAAGCAACGTTCTGGGGACCTAGATTCCAATCCCATTATGGTAAGAAATGTCACCCTCATCCTGGGATTGAATTAAGAAAAAGTCCTTAACCGTTCATGCTTTTAGTTCGTGTATCTACTAGAAGAAATTCTATTCTATTTAAAACACAGTAAACGTTTTTGATGTTTTGAGACGTTTAGCACTGAATTAATTTAAATACATTATTAATAAAGCTTGCAGAGATTTATCTGAATTATATGTTGGGTGGGTAAAATTTAGTTTCATTTTGATTTGTAGGTAGCCAGCAAGGTATTTATATTTTAAATATATATGGACTCTGATGATATTGTAATGCTGTTAAATTGTGAGACTTCAGTGAGTATTTGTTTAGAAAAAGTGAAACTAATTGCATTTCTTTACCTTCTAGCCAACTGACAATCAACTAGTCTGATAATCATAGTTGACTTGCGTTTACATAAGTGGAACTGCCTCAAATACGTGTTGCTTTTCTGTCCACAGGTTAACAGTTACATTGAAGATTCCATTGCTCAAAAAGAACCTCTGATAAATATTCTGCGACTTGTTTGTATGCAGTCAGTGTGTAATAATGGCCTGAAACAGAAAGTCCTAGACTATTACAAGAGAGAGATTTTGCAGGTTGGACAAAAGTAATTAATTTACAATTGTAGTTTGTTTAGGTAAAGTCTGCTGAAATTTCAGAGCCACTTGATTTCATTCACAGTCTAATTGAATTTTAAAAATTTATTTTTAAATTTATTTAAGGCACATGTGATAACTCAGATGTTTTGCAAATCAAAATTGCATGTTGGACTGAAAGTAAAAGTTCTCAAGTTATAAATAAGTTTAATTTGATTTGCCATAAATGGATGCTAGTACAGTAACAATTGCAATGCTTAGTAAGTTGCTAAGTTCGCCAATGTATTCAATCATTAAAATTATGGGCTTCTTTGAAAACTCACAGCTTTTTAGGCTCACAACAACAAGGCAGTTTACTTTGTTGACCCATGCTTCCAAGGTCCAAAGCTTTGAAAACTCATTTATTAACCTGATGGTTTGGTGTGTTACAGGACAAATTGAGAGTTTCAGATTGGGACAATCCATAAGATAGGATACCATGCTATTCTGATCATTCTCTTGGGTGGAACAAAACCATATATTGATGAGTCAAAACTTTCAGGCAGTGCTTAATTTAAGTACTGTAAAATGTATGTATTTTGCTTCAGCATAAAGTTGCATTTACAGCACTTAACCTGGAAAACAATTTGCTGTAACCAAAATTACAACACATCTGGAATTACATAAGTCTTGTAATAACATTGCAAGACTAATTAAATCAGTTCTTTGTCTTCAACAAATGCTGTCTCTCCACTGTGCTGTGAAACTAAATGATGAAACAAGTAAACCAAAGACGTATGAAAAGTTGCTGATCCAGAGACCTTCAGAATAAAGACAGATCTCTCACAATACATAAGCATCTTCAACAGCTCAGTAATCTCAATTAATTATTTCTGTCACCACAGTTAGATTGGAGATGAAAATCAACTTGACTTTACTACATTAGCTTGAAGATACAGTCTATGCAATTATTTTGGTCTGAGAAGTCTACACTCTTTGCAAAACATTTATGCATCAAAAAGCCATCGGATGTCTTGCAGGCTAAAGAATTTCTGTGTTGTTGATTAATGCCATAGGAATTACAGATGGATTATAGATTGTCACTTAGTTCATAGAAGGAGTAGGGGATAAATCTAGAATTATTTTTGTTTCTAAAAATGCAGAGAAATGGAGCAATTAATCCAACTACTCATCTTCTAACGGATCCCTGGGCAAAGACATTTGTCTCTTTTGCTGTCTTGGTTTTATTAGTAACTGAATTTTACTTATGGTCTTCCATTTGTGGAAGAATACAAATTTCAAAGCATTCTCTCCACATGGAGTCGTACAGTGTGGAAACAGACCTGTTGGTCCAACTTGTCCATGCAGACCATAATCCCAAACTAAACTAGCCCCAACTATCTTGGCGCATATCCCTCCAAATAGTTTGTATTCATATATTTGCATAAAAATCTTTTAAACATTATAACTATATCTTTGATCAATGGTCTTTTTTCACCTAAAAGAAAGAGCTCGAGTCTGTAAAGTTATAACTTCTCAGTTGGGTGCCACACTTTTTAAAAATTCTCTTTCTCTTTCACCAGTGCTTTTATAAATTATTTTAAATAAAATATATTGTATCAGTGAATAAACTGAGGCTACTCTGGCATTTTCGGTAGATAATTCCTGATTTTCTGAAGTTGAGTCCTTGGGTTGCTCCAAATTATTCTAGATGTGGAAACATTGCACAAACTAATTAAGTCAGCCATTGATATCACCCCTTTCTTTGAAATGATGACTGATTCCATATTATTTGTGTTCACTATAATGTATCAACTTTGGGTTTTGTTGTCAAAAGCTGAATGATCTAAAATCATCCTGTCAGGTGGATATCAGCATACTCCATAAAGCAAGAGAGAAAAACATAATCTTAATTTGAAAGAATGTAGTTACATTTCTCAACCACCTTCTTCACATTTCCCATGCATAATTTGCACAAATACGTTTTTGTAGCCAGTGTGAGAAACAAAGCTCACTCACTTCAATAATTTCAGTCCGAGACAAAAATCTGAATCAGTAGTGTCATTTATTTTACACTTGCAAGTGGGTGTGATGTCACAAGGCAGGGACAAAACACACACCGAATTCGACAAACGCTCGATATTTATATAATTTGGCTTCTTTTGTTTTACATTGCTCTTCCCCTATCTACATCCTCCAGTTCCCTAAGACTGGCCCCAGTATTCCTGTTTATCCGGTCTTGTCTGTGACAAAATGCTTACTCTGACCTCACAAGGCCGTTTGACCTCATCCCATCCTTTGCTTACCATTATCTACTCCCTCCATCTGCGCTGCCCCTCACAGTATCTTATCACTAAGCCCTTTTACTTGGGGTTTGTTCCTGTGTCTCTGTACAAGTGGGAAACCTACTGTTTATACAGGCCTCTCTTCACAGCATTTTATCTAGTGCCTGTATTTCTACCATTGTTTTGCAATCACGTTTCATGCTGGCATACCATTTTAACTGATTATATATTTCCTCCACATAGTTTCCATTCTTGTTGACTCAGCTCTTAGCTGAAACAATTACACACTGATGTGAGTTCATTTACTCTGTATCAAAACTTATAATTGCAGAAATAACATTAATTTATCTATATCCCACACCAGAAACTTGTGTAGAGTCTGTCTGGCTGGTTTAGTGATGATAATTACTTTCTCAAATTCACCCATGCTTTTCAGTCTTTCATGCTTTCCTTTAAATATGATAATGACAGCCGATGACTCAGCAGCACTGTTCCTGATTTTGCATTTAAAACGAACTTAGCAAGTCTGAGACTTGCTTGGTGATGTTGCCAAAATTAGCTGTGATAGGAATGATTCTCAAGGTCCACTCATTTTCTGCTGACACCTTGCTTCCACCAAAATCTGGCCTTAAACAATCTTTAAGACCTTCCTCTGGGGTTTCCATGACTAGGCTTGACCTTCACCTTAATATGCCATTGCTGAGTAATAGGAGCAGCACTAGCTGCAACAAAGGACAGCGAGATCACATTTAAAGAGGATGTAGTACATATTATACTATCACTTCCTTTTTTTACTCCTCCCACTTCTCCCCACCCACACCATGATGATGAAATGTACAAATCCAAAGAGGATCTGACTAAGAAAATGTGTACAACTGCACTCCAAAGGGGCAACAAGACATGATGATTGGAAGTGCTGCTCTTTGGCAATGAAGTTTTAAACTCTGCTTTTTTTTATGATTTGTTCAATGTTAGATGAATGAACCAGGCTACAATACAGTCATGTTATTTCTAATAGTAAGAGACTGAATGATTCTGTAAACTCCTTGCCTTTCCTCTCAAAGGATTAGAGTTGCTTTTAAATAACTCCACTAGCTAGTCAGTTGTGGATGGGGGAGGGGGGTTGTGGGAGTTGGTTAGCTTAGTCAACTTTGTGATGTTGAGTGATACCAATAGTGCGGGTTCAATTCCAGTACTGGCTAAGGTTACCATGAAGATCCAGCCTTCTCAACCTCACCAGCACTCACCTCGGGTTAAACTCCCCACTGGTCATATGTCTCCAATGAGAGAACAGCAGTATGGTCCTCTGAAACTATGTCAACTTTATCCTGTTATGGGTGCACTGTGTTGCGTAATATTTCCTATAAGAATGGGAGGAAAGCTAGAATTTGAATGTGAGAGAGACAGGGTATAGGAGAACTGAAGTAAGAATTGTGACAATTTTCAAGTGGAGGAAGGAGTTTTAGGATCCTGCTTACTTGTAATTTGTATTAAAGGAGCTGTCTAATTGTAATGCAAGATACCAAGTGTCAAAGGTACTTATGGGCAATAAATGCTGGTCAGGTGGGTGGTGCCCACATTCCTTTGAAGATAATAAAAGGCACACTCCCTTCACCCTGAGCCTGACATTGCCAAAGCAGTACTGAATTGTAAAGCATTAGCTGGATTTATTTGTCTTTTTAACAGTGTATACCAATATACTTTTTTTTAAAAAAAAAAAGCAGTGACTGTTGAATGTTACTTGCCTGTTGATGAAATCATTGAACTTGGTTTTCTGATCTGTATCCCTTACAGTTAAGGGGGTTTACCAATGCAAAACAGTGCTGTGCTCATGCAGCTGTCATAAATGCTATTTCTGGCAGTTTATTATTTCTGTGGTTTTGTTTCCTCCTGGAAATCCTCAAAGGTTGGAGTCTCTAAAAGTGTTTATGATTTCTCTATCCCTGTATTCCAGGCCACCGTGTATTTTATGTGTGTGTTAGGCCCAATGGTTTCTCCTGCAGACATTAATGAAAAATATAAGAGTGAAAATAACCGCAGGTCAGTGAGTGATCCAAGCACTATTTAATTTATCTGTTGTACTGCTGCTGCATTCTTTCAGCCAGAATTTCTTTAATAATAGGCTGTAGTCAAATTTTCATGTACCCCAGCAGACAGCACTGTTTATGCCACCATTGAATGCACATCACTTTCCACCAACCTGACAGAGACACTGCAAGAGAAATCATTGATATGTAGCAAGTAGAGTTTTGGGATATAAACATTTGGGAGTTTGTAGTTTTGATTCAAACAAAAGGACATTAATTTTCTCTTGGTTTCTTTCCATTACTAATGTGTTGTGTTTTCTAATTTAGACATATGGTTATGAGCACATTTTAACCCTGAATAATCTAGAAAAGGCTGGTTTATTGAAACCTCAGACTAGCACCAGGAATAATTATCCAACTATAAGAAAAACTCTGCGCCTTTGGATGGATGACATCAATGAACAGGTTCGTTGTTTGAATCCTCCTTTGTGAATGACAAATGTTAACTTCAAATGGGTTTGAAAATAAGAATTTTAACATTAATATACTGCTTTGTTTTGAATAAATTGAAATTACTCCTACTATAATATTGATGAAGGATATGTCCTTTTATTTTTCACAACATTCTTTGTATCTGAATGAGTCTATAGAGGAAACTCCCCAGATCATATGCATGGAAATGAGATTACTTCATGAGACAAATCAACATGTAAAATTCTGACATACTGCGCTTTCATGTGAAACATTCAACAGCTTTTTGTTTCATTCTTAATAAAGAGGCCTGTCTTTATCAAATAAACGCATCTGTACTAGCAGAATTATTGGTGTACGTTTGCAACATACTTCCTGTAGGCAGTAGATACTTGGTGAGTTATAATACTACTTCCCATTGTTGGTTTCTCTCCACCTTTTTTTACTCCAGACTTCGCTTGAATTGCTTAAGCTCATCAGGAGCATCAGAATGGAAATAGAGAATTGTATATCTTTCATGGTATAAAGTTCTGTAGTGTTATCAGTGAATGACAGATTTATATAATGGTCTGAGAACTGGTGATGTTTCTGGAAGTAGTGATAGTTATTGCTTAATTGTCCTATGACCTGATAATATTCAATAAAGCCTGCAAATATTTACTGGAAATTGAGGTTTCTGACATATGTGGGATCTATTCTTATTGCCAGTTCCCTCATCTTAGTTTTGTTTTTGATTGTTGCAACCAAGGTTAATAGACTTGAGCTGGCTTCTTAAATAGGAATACATTGTTTTCAACTGATAACCCAAGAAGAGTCAAGCACGCTTTTACAGGTGTTTTTGTTTTCCAGTTTCCTTGTTGGCTAAGTGTTTGATCAAACAATCATGGTTATGTTCAATTGAAATCATTTAATATAATATAACAATGTAGTTACATTATTTGAAAATTGTCTAACAGTATAAAATCAAATATATTTTCATGCCTGAGTTTAAAGTTCTTTAAAATGCTCATTAAAAGGTATGATGTAATTTTAAGTTTTAATATTCCAGAATCCCAATGATATATCTTACGTGTACAGTGGTTATGCCCCTCTAAGTGTGCGGTTAACACAGTTGCTAGCTCGTCCTGGGTGGAGGAGCATTGAAGAAGTCTTAAAGATGTTGCCAGGACCTCATTTTGAAGAAAGACAGCAACTGCCTTCTGGATTGCACAAAAAACGTAAGCTTGCAATAAGTTCTTGTTTCAATAACTTCTCTAACCCAAGTGTCCCCAAGACAATTAAGAACTATCAAACAAAGTATATCACTGAGCCACCCAGGCAAATTTTAGGCAAAAAGACAAGCTTATGAACCCAGGGCTTTGAAAACTGAAGATAAGCCATCAATCATGAAGCTAAAATAAGTGATGCTCAGGAAGCTGAAAAATGGAGCATTAAAGATATCTAGGAGAATCAGGTGTTTGAAGCAGATTAGAGATCAGGTGGAAGAATTTGTAAACAAGGGACAACTGCATATTATGACTTTTCTAGCTAACTGTTTTAGTACATTCAAAACTAATGTGTTGCTTTACCAAATTACATTGATAAACAGGTTTTGATGAGGGCAGAGGACTCGGTGTGAGTAAGGATGTGGCCAGCAAAACATTGAATGACCTCCGAGTTTACAGAGAGGAGAAACTAGGAGGCCAGCAGGAATGCATCAGAATAGTTAAGTCTAGAGGTAACTAAGGTATTAAAGAAGGGGAGGAAATTTTGAAATAGTTTATTAATATTATGATTGAAATATTTTTGGGGTGTGCTTAAACTTCACTGCTAAGAAGCTTTTTTTAAAATTTCACATTGATAAAGAACAGGTCTGGATAGTTGTGTGTAGTGGTCGATACTGCCACAGAAATAATGAGATTTTCTGGTGCTTGCAGCTGCCAGAAGGCTGTTTCAGAAATAGATTTATCATACCAATCTATAATCACAACATAAATACACAAACATTTCTCCTTTCACATTTCAGGAATATGCAGTCCAATTCAGGGAAGTGAAAGTACTAAAACAGTTATCTAGAAAAGTCAAAATATGCAGTTGTCCCTTTCTCCGTTCACTGTATCTTCCAACACTGTGCACAAACTATGGTTCTAGAAATAAACTACAATAATAGTTTTATTGCAGCAACTCACTCCTTTCTTGCGAAAACATTCACTAAGTATACAAAGGAAAGAATTTCAAAAATGGTATGTTCTACCATGTGGTTTTGTTCTTAGGAAGTAAATTTTCCATTCTAATTTTGAATAATTCCTTTGTGGGTGCAAAAGCAAGTGGGAAGTCATTATCTGAAATCTGCTTGGAAGACTAGCCTAAGAAACTAATGAAGAATGAAATATATATTGTTCAAAAAGCTGCTGAGCTAATCTGTGTCTTTTCTCTCCTGATCGTTAGGTCAACAGGGAGAGAACAGAGTTACTCTGGTGTTCTTTCTTGGAGGTGTCACTTATGCTGAAATTGCTGCGCTTAGATTCTTATCTCAGATGGAAGAAGGAGGTACAGAATATATTATAGCGACTACAAAACTGATAAATGGAAAAAGCTGGATTAAATCTATGATGGACAAGTTAGAGCCATCTCTATTCTGAAAAGACAATGTAATGGACAATATTCGTCAAGATGAGGATTTTTAAAATACAACAAACAACAGAAGCTTGCATGCTATCTAAGAGTTAATGCAAAGTACTCAGAGATGCCCAGGTCCTGCCTGGTGCCCAGGTGTGTTTGGAAAATATGATACTGCTGTAATATGTTTCAGTTGAGAAACTAAATTGAGCACAGCATGGGGCACGAAACAAACTTCAAATGTGGCCTTGGTCAATATTCAGCTGCACTGGCGCTTCTGAGCCATGTTTTCATTCCTTAGGTGGAGTAGTACGTGAAACCAGAACGCTTAGGTATTCATTGTACTTTAGGAGTCACATGACAACTGCCTGAAACAAGTTTCTATGTTGGCAGAATTTGATCATTTGTGCCACTGAATGGATTTAACTTGCATGCAGACTTTGCACATATCTGCATTTTGGTGTACTCTGAAATCTGAAATGATTTCTTAACACTAGAATATGTAATGTATGGTTATAGTACATGCAAGGTCAATGTGCATAATATATCCTATGAAGAACTCAAGTGCTTAGTCCAACAGTGTAGGAACTTAGAACAAGAGAGGAAGTGTCAACAAATGTGCATTATTTGTGCTTGCTCACAAAATATTATGCTTTTGAAGCTTTGTTATACTGGTAGAGTTCATGATTGAAATTTCATTAATCTCCTGCTCTGATCTCTGTTGCCACATCTAAAAGAATATTAAAGCTTTGTTATCCTGTGAGGGCAAAACTAAATCTTAAAACTCTGGCCTTTTCAGTTTTACTTGTGATATACTGGTCTGTTTATTGAATGGTTTGCATAGTTTCAGGAAAAATTGTATCATATCAATATTCCATATTCTGTATATGTGAAATGTGTCAAAATTGTACCATTTTTATTTAAATACAATCATTGGGCTTTATACTCTTATATTGCTGTAAATCAGTTCAGAACATTTTGTCTATACGACAGAAAAACAACAATTGTTTGGGAAGTTTAAATCCCATGTGAAATATGTTCCTTTGTTCAGAGAACAGTCAGCAAAATACATGCAGTGATTTCTCCCATTCAAATACTGTTCCTCAATAAGGAGGAATGAACAATAATATTTTGAGTAATATGAATGAAGTAACTTACATTATGGGCTGGTATGTGTGATAGATCAGATGAAACCCCCTCAAAATATATTAAGAAGATAGCCCAGACCCCAATTTTTTTTTAAAAAGTGTGTTGTGGTTCCAGATGCAATTTGGTTGGTTAAACTACTCGCTTTATTTTACGCAAAACTCACTTTATTTTATACTACAGTTAAAATAGACAAAATAAAAATAAAATGGCTTATATGTAACTATAGAAATACTTAAAATAATAATATATTAACTACTTTATAATTCACTGTTCCAAGATAGTAACATTCCATATACACACTTTCTTAACAAAGACAAATTCAGTAAAATGGATTGTCTCATATGTAATTCTAGCAGCAGGAAGAGAACCCCAGCTTTTGGCTGTGACAGAGAGAGGAAAAAGAGCTTCCACATCCAGCTTTAAACCCCAGAAATCACTGCTTCAGATCTAAAACTAAAACTCCTAGTTTTGTGGGAACTTGACCCTACCCATTGTGAACCACTTATTTCCTCATGGATGTGTAAATAATTGGGTCCTGGTAATGTGTCACCTTTAAGTTTTTTTTTTGTACTGTTTCTCTTTGAATAATAGTTAACAGCTCAATAGTTCCGAAGTACACCACCTCTGAAAATTGAACAACACTTATTTAGTGTCTCTGTTATTCATTGAAGTTTGCTTCACTCATTCACAGACCATTGCTAATTATTTTTTGGTTTGGACCTTTTTTTTTAAACTCTGGTTTAGCCCTACAAAGTTAAAATGTGCATTTGGGGTGCACTTCTCACAACAAATTTAAAATAAAAATTATTAAACCTTGCCATGAGTGACAGTGCGGTAGAGCAACAGTGGATAGCAACCTACATGTAGAACTTGGTGTTTTTGAACATTATCTCTGAGGGGTAGTTGAAAAATAGAGGGAGATTGAAGTGGTAATACTGCAGGAGGGGAGAAAGAAGCCATACCCAGTGATTCTCTGGTTATGAGTGGAGAGACAGAAATTAAATTGAAACCAAATGCTGGAAATACTTTGGTTAGACAGCATCTATGGAGAGGAGAAAACAAAACAATGATCTTTCATGAGAACTGGGAAAAGTTAGAGATGTAATAGCTTTTGAGAAAGGGGCAGGTAGAACATGGATAACAGAAGTCCTGGGATAATGTGACAGCAAAAGTGACGAATGACAAGACTTAGCCTTCCTGGGCCAAAAGGAAGAGCGTAAAATAACAAACTGTAAGATATGCTGCTGTCTGAAAGGGGGTGGGGTGGGGGGGAAGAAAACAGTGGCTAGGGGGAAAATGACAATAGAGCAGAGGAAGTTTACAGTCTAAAGATTTACAACTCCGTGTTGAGTTCAGAGGTGCTGTTTCTCAGGTTTATTTTGAATTTCACTGGAAAAATGCAGCAGGCCAAGGACTGAGATCCGTGAGACCAGGATGGAGAATTAAAATGGTAGATTACACTGGTGAACTAAACAGAATTGTTCTGCAACGAAGTCGCCTGATGTGCTTTTGGACTCCCCAAAGGAGAGGAGACCATATTGTGAGAATTGGATACAGTGTACTAAACTGAAAGTACATTTAAAGCTGCTTCATCTGGAAGAAGTGTTGGGGTTTTGGAACTAAATAGAAAGGAAGCAAAAATAAGTGGTGATACATTTCCTGTGTTTGCATGGGAAGAAAATGAGCTTCTGGAGGAGATTGAAGAAGGTTGTCTTGTTGGAGCAGAGCAGATTGCACACAGTCACTTAACATTTTGCAAACTGATGTAGGTAGGTTATATCCTCTTCATGATTTGCTTTCCAACCTATCTTTGTTTCATCCTTGTATCCAGTCATTAATAAAAATTGTAAACTGTTGAGGCCCCAAAACTGGGCCTTATGACACACTACTTATCATGCCCTGCCAACCTTAAAATGGCCATTTTTGCACGCCTGCTGCTTCCCAGTAACCAACCGATCCTCCCTCTCTGCTAATACGTTGCCATTTTCACTCTGAGCTTTTACTTTATGTAATCTTTGTGGCACTTTGTCAAATGCTTTCTGAAAATCTCAGTACAGTACATCCTCCAATTTCCCTTCATCTCTGCTTGTTACTTGCTTTAAGAGCTCCAATAAACTGGTCCAATATTATTTCCCTTTCACAAAACCAGTTTATCTTTACCTGATTTGTTTTGAGATTTGCTAAGTGCCTTACTATAACCTCAATAAATTCACACAATTTCCTTATGTTAGGCTAATAGGCTTATAGTTCATTTTCTTGAACTCCCCAGAATTTAGGAAATTTTGGAAAATTAAAACCAATGTATCTGTTATGTCAGCAGTCACCTTTTTTTAATTACCCTAGGAAGAAGTCCATCAGCTAATTGCTCTTGACTGACACAGACCTGGTGAGCTGAAGAGGTTTACAACACAAAGGAAGACTCTATGATCCAGGGATTTGACACATTTATAGTTCTAATGCTTTTCTCAGTACCCTTTCTCTGCTTGTCGAATACTAAATTGGAATAATTCGTTTTCCACAATAGTGTTCCTAAGATATCCTTTTTCTACCAGCTAAGGATCTCCCCAACCCTGTAGTTGACATTGTCTGCAGCCCTGCCCGCATTTCTGCTCCTAACCCTTTCTCATTTTTCTTCCTAGTCCTCACCTTCCACCAAGCCAGCCTCAATTTCCACCAGTTCCCTAGTGTTGCCAGCACCAAACACATCTCCCTATCCTGCCTGAAGGGATCTCCATGACGCCCTGGGCAACTCCTCAATCTCTACCAACACTCTCTGTTGTAGTATCGGCCCTTTAACCACCTCTCCCCTAATGGTCCAAGCGCAGAGAAACGTATGTTTCTGCGTGCATCCTATCGAGCATGGAAAAGCTTTAGAAAAGGGGATGGTGTAGAAAATGAATCAAAATAACCATGGAATATGTGAAACGTGGGCATGCTTTGTTGCAGAATACAGACCTGACATCTCTGTTATGATGTGATTCGTAATGTTTGGAAGTGGTGTGCCCACTTTGAATCATTTCACAGTATTCTAGTGATTATTTCTGTGGCTTTCCCTGATCTGGACATTTCTGTAAGAATCAGTGTTCTGGGTCTTGAACGGGACTTTTTCAGGTTATAATGTAGCATAAATTTGTTTTTCCTAAACAACAAGAGAGCTGTAAACCTCGAGTGGACTTTGTCTCCAGAGGAGCAATTACCGCTAATAGCTTTCTTGATCAGCTCGTTAATGGCCTGTTTCCGTCTGGAGACAGCAGTGAAGCGGGTAATGATTTGATAGCGGGGAATCTTGATTGGATTAAAGGCCCATTTGCTCCTGGTTGGCAAGGGATAATGTGCCTGTTGCTGGAGCAGTTTAAGGCAGGATTGATGGAGTAGCCTCCCCCTGTGATCACTTGTTTTTCAGGGTTTGTTTTCTGTCCGGTTCTTTATAAACCCGTCATCGATAAGGAAGAGTTTCACTTCAGTTTCTCCAAGAACAGGAAAAAAAAGTCAGTGGTTCTTAGTTCATGTATTTGAATAAATAGATACTTTAACGGAAATATAACCAAAAACAGTCAGGGCTGTGAACTTCGCCAGTCCCTCGAAACCAGTTTCCAGAAAAGGGGGAGTATCATTTATAATGCGAGATAGCTGTGCAAAATGCAATCCATTTCCGACCAAAACTAGCTTTTCCGGTGCTTATTCTGTGCAGTTTGACCTTACAGCTGGTAGATAGTGGTACAACGCTGTTTCTGGAATTGCCAGATTTTTAGATTCTCTTTTCAGAGAAATCATTGAATGTAATGGTTGTTGCCTACATTTTAAACGATTGTAAAATGTACAGCCCTCCTTACGGATTGATCGTTATGAATCTTCAGTTTCTTTACACAGATTTTCATGAGATGTTTGTTTTTAAGGGGGCTGGTTGCTAAGTCAACACTTGTAGTTCTCTGACATTCTGGAATGGTTTAAATACAATGTGAGTTTTATCTGTGTGTGTGTGTGTGTGAGAGAGAGAGTGAGAGAGGGTGTTTTCTCTCCCTTTTGCCATGTGTGAAGAACTGGAGCTTGTTTCACGCAAGCAGTTTAGGCGGCCTTTGGCCACACCTATTCCAGAGCTTTGTACAAACAAGGCAGAGAGTGAGGAAGGTCAGCTGCAAGACGAGCTTTCCCAATCCCCGGAGCCACATCTTTCCAAGTGTGGGGTTACCTGTTGGGAGGAACAATTCCTCAAAGCAGACGTTGAAAAAGGTAAGTTTTTTTTTCTAACTACACCCAGGAGCTAGCTGGCCTGATGTTGGGAGGAGGTAGAGACTAGGTGACAAGGCAACTGGATACACCGGGCAGATTTCTCTCTGAAATTGGGTGGGACTGATTAGGTTTTAACCTGCCTGTGTTTACAATACAGTCGAACACTTCACAGAAGCTTCCTGAGCTCGAAGCGAGGGCACTATTGAATTCAAATAGCCTGAGTTAACATTTGTAAACGAAATTTTAAAAAGTGCAATAATTGCGGGATGCTGAAAATCAGAAACAAAAACAGAAATTGATGGAAAAACTCAGCAGGTCTGGCTGCATCTGTGGAAAGAAATCAGAGTTAACGTTTCGGGTCCTGTCACCTTGCCTCAGAACCGGTACATGATCCAGGGCTGATCTCAAAATAAATTTCTACATATCAGTGTGTGTGTATGATTCACTAAACTTTAGTCTTTATTATGTTTAAAATCAGGGTGGTGTGGGGATGGTGTTTAGATTTACATCTTGACATTTTTCCTGCTAAAACTGTACCTGGAACAGCCTGTCAACCGAGAGCAGCCTAAACTTGTCAACATTGTCATCCAATGCACTGCTGCTCACTGGGCGGGGTAGAGAGAGGGAGGGAAGCATATTTCTCACTAAAAAGGTATTTGCTTGTTTTAGTGAAGTTTTATTTCGTGAAACTTTTCTTCAAGTAATAGCACTGATTATTGACAGGAGACACTGAGCAAGTGAAACGTGTGTCTGGTTTCGTGCTTTCATTGAGCAGACAGTAATGTCTGAGTATGCGCTGCAGGTCTCCCGTCCAGCAGCTGTTAAAGGGCCCCTTTGCTACATGCACACTCTCACCACAGTTCCTGCTGTTTGATTCTGTCCTCAACACTGTCTTGGACAGAGCTCAAGACATGGCTCCATTTGAAGACCAATTAGTGGAATATGAAGGAAGCTTTTGCAGCATTAAGTTTTGGAGATGAAGCCCCCGCGGACCATTTACAGTGACAGTTGACGTATCCCAGTGAAAAGCATGAAGCTAATTCAGTGCATCACCTTACTCGGTATTCCAAACTCACTCACCTTTATTACAGTTTGAGATGATCACTTCTACGTTTCAACAAATGTACACTCTGCACTGGTAGAACCTGACTTTTCCTATTGTCCCAGTTATTACTAAAGGCGATTCCACCCGCACTCTACTTCTCATCTGTTTGTTCTTTGTTTCCGCACAGACAGGCCCTCCCGATTAAAATTCCCGCGGGCTGTGTGTGCCGGCGCCTGGTTTTCAACAATTAGCCCCTAATTCCCTCAAGCTCCAAGGTGTGCCATGTCCGGGCGGGTAGCCTTGGTGGAGCCGTTCGCTGTCCACTACCTGCGGGTGCTGAAAGAACTCTTGGCCTTCGTTCTCTTCAGTTACACGGTCTTATTGGGAGCTTTGGTGATAGCTGGCTGGACAACTTACCTTCTCATTGTGAAGTGACCTCCAGGGGAATACTTCCAGTAAGATGTATGCAACAGTCTTAAATAATAAGAAACTCCGCTTAAATGCTCAAGAGGTAGACGATTTCTGCACTTCCCCGTAATCCTGCTATTGACTGTTTTACCGAAATAGGTCCACATTATATTGTTGTATGTAATTTGCAGGTAATCTACCAAAATGAATATAAAGGCGAAAATCAAACAAGCGGCTATTTAATGTGCATCTGGGACAAAGAATGATGTCTATTTGTGCCTGTTACATATTTAACAAAATAAATATCTGGTTTCAGTGTTCGAACCCGCACACTCTTGACTAATGTGTGAGCTTTTGTTAAATTGCCCAAAAGAAGCAAAAAAGGACCAAGTGACATGTATAAAACTAGGTCAAACACAAGGCGGGAACATATAAAAAGTATAAAATTGCAAATCCAGAAAAGGGGTTAATGCACAATTATATCATCAAGAAGCTAATAATTTTGTGTAAATTCAAATTTTCGTTAAAAACTTAAGTAGACGAATCAATGCAATGTCTCGCTAAACTCGACAGATCAATTTCCCCCAAATCGCTGTTTCACGCTGTCCACGTTCTGGGATGATTCCTTTAAACATTACACTGTCTGAGGACGGAGTTTATCCGTTTTAAAAGCAGACTTTCTGACATGCTTCTGAAGGTACAGAAGCAGCCAGAGCGGGCTTCAATTCATTTTAACGAAAATTAAGGGAATTGTGATATCCCGATATAAGCATGGAAAAGAAAAAAAATAAGCACCAGCATGAATTGAATACTTTCACTTTCAGGAGTCTGTAATACCCCACATATACGGTGCTTTCTGATTTTTGAATGATCCCCGTTTAACCTGTGCCCACCTGCTGTGCAGATGCTCTGCAGTGATTAGTGGGTCTTTTTGAACAGAATGATGGTAGTTCCTTGCACAATGTGGGACAGGCAATTCCTCCAAAAATTTCTATCACCAATGTCCAGATTTGACACAACCGTGTTTCTCGAACTTTACAGGGAGAGCCGCTGCGTTAGGGCGGAAGGGAATGAAACTGGGTTGGATCACAGCAAATGTCACTGGACATTTGCCGGGGATCATTTGCAAGTGAGACCGTAAGACAGAGGAGCAGAAATTAGGCCATTCGGTCCATCGACACTGCTTCTTCATTCGATCATGGTTGATAGGGTCTCAACCCCATTTTCCTGCTTTCTCCCCATGTTTTGCATTGTTTCCGAGTGTTTTATTGTAAAGTGTCGTATGGGATGTTTACACATGTCAGCATCAACTAGATCAAATCTAAAGAGTACAAGCTGCCGCAGATTGCTCGCGTCTATCTCTTTCTTTTTATTATTGTATTTTATTTCTTCCTCTCCAGACATAAGTCTTAAAAACAGCCTGTCTGCCCAGTGGACCGGAGTTAGCTGGTGTGAATCTAAAGGGGACAGTTGCTTGCCAGGCGCACAAAGTGATCAGACCTTTCTCCTGCTTCAACTTCTTGGGCCGGCGATTTCTCCAGCGCTCCCACTAGACCATAGATTTCACACCGACTCCTTCCTCTCTGCAATGGGCTTTCAATAAGAAAAAAAATCAGAACATGTCCCCCTAGGCAGGCAGCAGGGTTACAAAAATACCCGTGGCTATGTATTCAGAGAGTGAACGAATAAAGTCTCCAGACCATAACAAACACGGTATTAAAGTGACCTATCAAACTAACCCACAAAGACCAGTTTCATTTGGCCAAATTTCTTTCTTGATGGTTTAATTTCTTTGAGATTTGGAAGAGACTGTTCTCAGGGTGAGTTGCCTGCTGAGGTCATTCTTAAAGTACAGCACCAAGAGGCATGCGTGGACAGCGGAGGGTTTCGCCCAGGTTCAATGACATGCTGCGGTTCACACTGAATGGAACCACATGCTTGGACAATGGCAGGCCTCCGCGGTAGCCAGGCTCAAAGCGAAATGAATAATTTTGTCAGTAAGACGCGGCCAAACCACTCATCCTTGCACTAGAAAGTACTTTCAGTTGCTGGATGGATTCTAAACCATTAAAAATGCATTGTCAATGGTCAGAGGGGCTGCTTCGTCCCTAGAGTGCTATAGATTTAAGTCATTGCTTGATGTTAGTTGTATATGGGCCAGAATGTGAAATTAGGTGTCACCTAAAGAGCTTCATTCAGGGAGAGTGGCAATCTTGATCCATATCTCGTGCATTCATATTTATTAACAGAAACAACTGCCCAAAACTGCTTTGAATGTTTCTATTCCAGGATAATATGGAAATATATTTGTGTGTGTCAGTCAAGGCAATTTGGGGGAAGCAAGAGTGGGAATATTTGGGATGGAGAACATGGTCATTTTTAATATTTCCTGGTTTTGCTGGTGAGTACCAGGTAGCCTCCTGCCCAGTGAATTGATGCTGCAGATCCAGGTTAATGTTGATTTGAAATCATGCCTTGCTCTTCACTGTTCTATACTTCTTTGCTGCATGGTTTTGTGATTAATCAATGAACTATTGACAAGACTTTTCCAATTTTGTACTTTTCGCATGTTCCTGTTTCCTTTTGGCTTGATAGATCTCTTTCCCACCCTCTAAATAATTAAGCTATCTTACACTGAATTGCATCAATGGGTCTGAATAGCTACAGCAGTAATTAGTTTGTAAATTCAGCTGAAGGTGCACTTTTTTGGCCTCAGGATTATGCAAAGTTATCTGAAACAATTCCTGTTTTACTCCAGTGGATGATAAAACAGGACTTGAATATTGCTGAAATGAGAGACATGTTGCTAAGGCTTTTCTTACAATCATCAGAACAAATACAAGAGTGTCAAACTGCAACTGATCACAACAATTTGTATTGTGAGAAAAGGGTGCTGATTGGCTAAGATACTGCCATGGGGAAAACAAGAGGAAAGTATAGGCTCCTTAAATCTTCAGGAAATTCAAAAAAAGGCACAAGACTTGAACATATCCATTATGCTTGGAATGGATCAATGTTTATAAATGAAAGTTGCTTTTGGAATACAATGTAGGAAAGTGTGAGGTTACTTCAGTATGTAGAGGCTTAGACCATTTTTTAAATAAATGCTTTGAAAATCTGAAGAGATTTAGAGACTCCTTAAAGTTAACAATTAAGTTCAGTTAGCAGCTAGGAAGGCAAATGCAATGTTTTGATACAATTCATTTGAGAGGGCTTGAATACAAGAGCATGGGTTCACTACTGAGGCTGTGTAAGGCTGTGATTGGAAGATTGTGAGTGGTCTTGGGCCCTTTCAGTAAGAAGGATGGCCTTGGAGGAGATCCAGAGGACATTTACAAGAATGATCCTGGGGATGAAGGGCTTGTCATATGAGGAGCGGTTGAGGACTCTAAGTCTGTACTTGATGGAGTTTAGAAGGATGAGAGGGGATCTGATTGAAACTTACAGGATGCTGAGAGGCCTGGATAGAGTGGACATGGAGAAGATGTTTCCAATAATAGCAGAGACTAGGACCTGACAGCGCAGTCTCAGAGTGAAGGGACAACCCTTTAGAACTGAGATGAGGAGAAATTTCTTCAGCCAGAGAGTGTTGAATCTGTGGAACTAATTGCCACAGAAGGCTATGGCGACCAAGTCATTGAGCATAGTTAAGACAGGGATAGATAGATTCTTGATTAGTAAGAGGATCAAAGGTTACAGGGAGAAGGCAGGAGAAGAGGTTTAGAAACAGATCAGCTGTGATCAAATGGAGGATGAGACTCTTTGCTGAATGACCTAATCCTGCTCCTGTATCTTCTGGTCTTATTAATGAGTCATATTGTGAGCTCAACTGATGATTTTAAATTTGGTGCATTTGAACAACTGGTTAAAGAAGCTATTTCATGTTGTTACTATGCAATGGCTATGTATCTGACATTTTCCACCAACAGGATGCTGCTATCCGTCCATGATTTGGAGATACCGGTGTTGGACTGGGGTATACAAAGTTAAAAATCACACAGTGCCATGGACAACCACCTGATGAAGGAGTGACGCTCCGAAAGCTAGTGTGCTTCCAATTAAACCTGTTGGACTATAACCTGGTGTTGTGTGATTTTTAGCTATCAGTCCAAGAAGACATTTTGCCTACCCTGCAATTAAGAAATGTCATGTAATGTTGGATATGTAGGTTATGTACCCCTGTCATTGAGTAATTGATTCAAACAGCATATACTTTTGATTGTTTATAATAATGAGTACAGACCATATGTTCAAGCCTTGCATCCTCTTAAAAATTGCCCAGGAGAATCTATTACTTCTCAAGTTTTCTCCACTACAACACATCAGCAGATGTGAGTTGACACCAACCAATCAACACCAGTTTTGCCTGTTATATAAATTAGTTTGGATGTTTAAAATTTGGAATTCTTGCATTTGATTTGATGAGTGCGAACCAACAAGTTTTGGTCACATTTTTATCTTTTCAGCAAGACTACAACAATCAGCTTTTGTTGGGAGTTTTCAGTCAAACAATAATGACGGAGGCACCAACATCTATTATGCATAAGTGAGGTTGTTAGTAACACATTTACAGTAAATACCAACTCAGCATAAAAATTGACTGTACCTTTTAAATGCTGACAAATGATTACAAGTTTGACCTCTGAATGTCAGAACAAAATATTATCTGTTTGCCTTTGTTCTTAATAATTTAGATTGCTCTGTGTAAAGTGTTTTTAGTGGTAATGCACTGAACTGAAGTGGAAACCTCATCGATAAATATTATCAAAAAGCAACTTGCATTTATGATGGGGCCTTCATGTAGAAAAACTGTCTCTCCAACACTTTACACAGGGGAAAACGTCTACTTATAAACAAATTTAAAACAATCATTCATATCTTGTCGCTATCTTTTAAAATTTGGGTTTCCCAACTGATAATGGTAGAGTTTCTACCAGCACCAAGAACAAAAATATCTTGGTTGAAATGGAAAGTGTGAATGTTTCACTTGTGTGTTATTAATGAATAATGGAAGAATATCCAGCAGAGATTTGAAGATATATGTAATGATATGGAAGATATAGACTGTAGGGAAATAGATGGTGACACCTTGCAAAATGTCCATATTACAGAGGAGGAAGTGTTGGATGTCTTGAAACGCATAAAGGTGGATAAATGCCCAGGACCTGATCAGGTGTACCCTAGAACTCTAAAGGAAGCTACAGAAGTGATTGCTGGGCCTCTTGCTGAGATATTTGTATCATCGGTAGTCACAGGTGAGGTGTTGGAAGACTGGAGGTTGGCTAACATGGTGCCACTGTTTAAGATGGATGGTAAGGACAAGCCAGGGAACTATAGACCAGTGAGCCTGACGTCGGTGGTGGGCAAGTTGGTGGAGAGAATCCTGAGGGACAGGATGTACATGTATTTGGAAAGGCAGGGACTGATTATGGATAGTCAACATGGCTTTGTGAGTGGGAAATCATGTCTCATAAACTTGATTGAGTTTTTTGAAGAAGTAATAGAGGATTGATGAGGGCAGAGCAGTAGATGTGATGTATATGGACTTCAGTAAGGCATTCAACAAGGTTCCCCATGGGAGACTGATTAGCAAGGTTAGATCTCACGGAATACAGGGAGTACTAGCCATTTGGATACAGAACTAACTCAAAGGTAGAAGACAGAGGGTGGTGGTGGAGGGTTGTTTTTCAGACTGGAGGCCTGTGACCAGTGGAGTGCCACAAGGATCGGTGCTGGGTCCTCTACTTTTTGTCATTTACTTAAATGATTTGGATGCGAGCATAAGAGGCATGTTTGCAGATGACACCAAAATTGGAGGTGTAGTGGACAGCAAAGAGGGTTACCTCAGATTACAACAGGATCTTGATCATATGGGCCAATGGGCTGAGAAGTGGCAGATGGAGTTTAATTCAGATAAATGCGAGGTGCTACATTTTGGGAAAGCAAATCTTAGCAGGACTTATACACTTAATGGTTAGGTCCTAGGGAATGTTTTTGAACAAAGAGACTTTGGAGTGCAGGTTCATAGCTCCTTGAAAGTGGAGTCGCAGGTAGGTAGGATAGTGAAGAATGCATTTGGTATGCTTTCCTTTATTGGTCAGAGTATTGAGTACAGGAGTTGGGAGGTCATGTTGCGGCTGTACAGGACATTGGTTAGGCCACTGTTGGAATATTGCATGCAATTCTGGTCTCCTTCCCATCGGAAAGATGTTGTCAGGGTTGGAGGATTTGAGCTATAGGGAGAGGCTGAATAGGCTGGGGCTGTTTTCCCTGGAACATCGGAGGCTGAGGGGTGACCTTATAGAGGTTTACAAAATTATGAGGGGCATGGATAGGGTAAATAGGCAAAGTCATTTCCCTGGGGTCGGGGAGTCAAGAACTAGAGAGCATAGGTTTAGGGTGAGAGGGGAAATATATAAAAGAGACCTGTGGGTCGACGTTTTCACACAGAGGTTGGTACATGTATGAGCTGCCAGAGGAAGTAGTGAAGGCTGGTACAATTGCAACATTTAAGAGGCATTTGGATGAGCATATGAATAGGAAGGTTTTGGAGGGATATGGGCCGGGTGCTGGCAGGTGGGACTAGATTGGTTTGGGATATCTGGTCAGCATGGACGGGTTGGACTGAAGGATCTGTTTCCACGTTGTACATCTCTATAACTCTATGGGGAATGGGATGCTGCAATGGGAGAAGATAAGGGAAAAAATTCCATTCTCTCATGAGCTCCCAACTCTAATTCTAGCTGCCTATTCACTGGTCTGCAGCTCCAATGACTACATCTTTTGTTGAAATGCACAGTGTTATATCCTATGAAATCAAGTGTTAGTCTCCATTTTCATTGCATTGGTCTTCAATAAGATTGACTCAAACCTCAACCATCTCCCTGGCACATTAGCCACCTATACACCCTCAAATCTGAGTGAAGCATGCTCGACTACTTGCTACCCATCAGCAAATGGAATTAATCCCTTCAAACAGCATCACTTCAGATCTCATGCATCACCTATACATGCAAGCGTACATGGGTGAATCCTGTTTTGTTGAGACTAAGTGTTGAAGCAGATGTAAAAGCAGAAATGACTTTGATGTGGGTGGGTTTTCCCATGTGGCTTTTCTACACTCATTACCTCTTCATGCATGGGTGAAACATCATATTTTACGGGCAGTATGTTCTGATGCCCTCTGGCCTTCAGATTTAAAAAGTACCTGGACAGCACTTCACTCTGCTGCCTGGAACATCATTCAACCTCTGCTCACTATGTCCATCTACCAACAGAGAGAGGTCAGAGGCCAGGCAGAAAACTGTGTCACACTCCAGCAATGAGCCCTTGACATTTTCCTGAAGGTTCTTCATAAGAAAATGGAAGTAGGGCGGCATGGTGGCTCAGTGGTTAGCACTGATCCCCCACAGCGCCAGGAACCCAAGTTCAATTCCAGCCTTGGGCGACTGTCTGTGTGGAGTTTATACATTCTCCCCATGTCTGCGTGGGTTTCCTGCAGGTGCTTTGGTTTCCTCCCACAGTCCAAAAATGTGCAGGCCAGGTGAATTGGCCATGCTAAATTGCCCACAGTGTTAGGTGCATTAGTCAGAGGGAAATAGGTCTGGGTGGGTTACTCTTTGGAGGATCGGTGTGCACCGGTTGGGCCAAAGGGCCTGTTTCCACACTGTAGGGAATCTAATCTAATCTTTGTTTCCTGTTGTTGACAATAAGGTACCATCTCAACTAATGAAAAGGTGGCTGTGGAGGTCAGCTTATGAGAACTTGGTGCTACTGCTGCAAGAGGCTGAATGATCTGCTGTGCTCTTCCAGGGTATATATAGGGGGTATCACTGTCTATTCAATGCTTCATGCTCTTGTGAGTTAACATTCTAAAGTGACCATGGCAGAGACTATTGTACAGGAGATTAGGTGTCAGGTAGTTCCATCAAATACTTTGTGTACAAACAATGTCTATTACATTATTGCAGTTACCACTGTAACACTGCCAACACCACAGTGCCTCTTACACATCTGCCAGGGTTCACACTGAAAAGGAGCTACAGTACTAGCAGCCCACTCTCCGTCAGGTCGCTGACCTTGCTTGACAGCAATGAGAGCCTACAAATCTGACAGCTTTTCACAAAAGGCTTGCCTAAGGCAAGGGTACAACCAAAAAAGACAGAGTTCATCCCCACCGGTCTACCCCAGTCAGGATTGCTGCTGTACTTTGAGAAGAAAGTGTGGTCTGCAGATGCTGGAGATCAGAGCTGAAAATGTGTTGCTGGAAAAGCGCAGCAGGTCAGGCAGCATCCAGGGAACAGGAGAATTGACGTTTCGGGCATAAGCCCTTCCTGAAGAAGGGCTTATGCCCAAAACGTCGATTCTCCTGTTCCCTGGATGCTGCCTGACCTGCTGCGCTTTTCCAGCAACACATTTTCAGCACTGTACTTTGAGAGGCTTGTTGGCCCAGTCAGACTACACTGCTAACATCAAATGTCCAGGGCATCCACTCCAGAACTCCAAGCTGGTCTTCACAATAAGTCCTTTGACACTCTTTCATCCTTTCTTTTCCACCGCCCCTCACTTTGCCCAACAACCCTCAGCTCTGGTATCTAACTCCGCCTTGAATAAATTCAATGACTCAGTCTTCACAGTCTGTTGAAATCTCTTCCCTAAAAGACAAAAAGCTGTCTGAAATCAAACTCTTCATCTCTCTCATTAAAAAAGAGACTGTCTCCCCAAAGAGAGGCATTCTCTTGGAATCCACCCTTCAAATTTCATGTTCCAATAAGATCATCTCTCGTTCTTCTGAAACTGTAATAAGTAAATGCCCAAAATATTTAATGTTTCATCTCAAAGTCCTTCATCCCAAATACTATTCCATCCACATCCCACACAAATATACTTGCTCTGATTATTCCCCTTTTATAAAAGCACACCTTTTATTTTGCTGTGATATTGAACTACTGTTCCATCTGAAACTTTCCTCTCCTATTCCCTTGAATACATTGGCACACTTCATTTTGCACAATCACTGCCCTATTTAAACCAACTCCACTTTGGTTTCAGCTGGCCAAAGTCTTCAGAAATATCCTTTTGTGTCTGCCACCAACCTGTGTTATCACTCCTTCAACTCCATGTGAGATTGAAATTATAAAGTCATAGAAATACACAGCACGGAAACAGACCCTTTGGTCCACATTGTCCGTGCCGACCAGATATCCTAAACTAAACTAATCCCATTTTCTAGCATTTGTTCCACATCCACTTACAACCTCCTTATTCATGTAGCCATCCAGTTGCCTCTTAAATGTTGTAATTGTACCAGCCTCCACCATTTCCCCTGGCAGGTCATTCCATACACACACCACCCTCTGCGTGGAAAAGTTGCCCCTTAGGTCCCTTTAAATATTTCCCTCTCACCCTAAACCTATGCCCTCTAGTTCTGGACTCCCCCACCCCATCTTGATCCTCTCCTCCAAAATCCACCTCAATGACACTGCTTCTGTTTAAATCCAGGTTCCTTTTTCATTGATTCCAGTGTCATTTATACACATTATCTAATATCTGCTGCTTCCACCCTCAATTAAGATTTTATCCTCCATTCCTCTTTATTACTTGTTTAAATTCTGCATCTCAAGGAGATACTCACAAACAGGGTTAGCTTTGATATATACGTATGCCAATGCCTGACAATTCACAAGTTACGTGTGTTTCACAGCCATTTTAAGGCAAAATATGTGACGAGGCAGATCATACTTTCGCTCATGATCAACAGTGCTGAAACCATACTGTTATATTCCTATCAGAATCTATTCAATTTATTCACTGGCACTGTGGCTCAGTAGTTAGCACTGCTACTTCGCAGCGCCAGGGGCCCAGGTTCAATTACAGCCTTGGGCGACTGTCTGCATGGAGTTTGCACATTCTCCCTGTATCTGCGTGGGTTTCCTCTGGGTGCTCCAGTTCCTCCCACAGTCCAAAGATGTGCAGGTCAGGTGGATTGGCCATGCTAAACTGCCCAAAGTGTTAGATGCATTAGTAGGGAGTAGATGAATGGGTCAGGTGGGTTGCTCTTCAGAGGATCGGTGTGGAAATGTTGGGCTGAAGGGTCCTTTTCCACACTGTGGGGAATATAATCTAATCTAATTTAATCTATTTATTTTCACTTTCTTTCCCACAAGCGAGATTGGGTTCAACCAAGTAGTGAAAATCTTGGCTCACCCTAACTTCAAATTTTATACTAAAGAATACTAACCCCTAACTCCAGAACATTTCTAACTTTAATTCCCATTTAAAATCTACATACTTTTAAATAAATCATGACTTTTATTATTCAAGTTTGATTTTGACAATATTCTCCACATGAAGTCCCAAAGTCCACACTACACAAACTCTAATTTATCTCAGACTTTCACAATTTATATATTACTCCACAAAGATTAAGACTTCTCCCCAACCCTCAATGACACCAATTTCAGAATATCTTTCTTTTCTAATCACTCCAATTACCAGCTCCCAGCCACTCCTGCTTTATTTTCGACTCAAGTCCCAAATTGCATCCTGCACTCCTCCATCTCCCTGCATTACAGCTGACGATGTTTCACTATCTACATTAGCTTCCACAAACACAACTCTCCTGCATGCAGACATTCTCTTTCAACTTCTCAATATTTTCCAAACACCACAACCCCCCATCAACTTTGGCTTTATCCATTTCATTTAGCTTGTCTGTGCCTAAATGTCTTTCAGTCCTTTTGTAAAGCATCTTGTGATATTTCATGATGTGAATATGCTTCCAAATTGGTGATATTCCCTCTAAGATGGCACCACAGCTGGTGACTTGTAAACTTTTCACTGTACAGACTCATGCGAGTATGAATCAATAATGCTGATTCTAATTCTAGTAATGCATTTTGAAACTCTGTATTCTATTTCAGAATTTTTAAATAGATTTTATGAACTCTTCCTCTGTCCCATCCTGATCTGTTCTGCTTTGGTTTAAGCGGAGTCTGTAGGAATTTCTAGAGGTACAACCATATGATGCCAGCCAGCTCAGAAACTCATCAAATTATCTTCCTGTGCCATTGACTACTCAATGACCAGCAGAACTGTGAAATTAACTGTGGCTGAAAGTCAGCCAGAAGTGAGATTCTAATCTCTTTTGCAGTGCAATACTATTGCATTAACATTAGGCATCTGACAAAAATTGCTTTCACAAACTCTCTTTGACTCAAATACTGCACTTCAAAATGATACCCAAGACAATGGATTTCACCAAAATGTCTTCACATTGAACTGTGCTACATTATCAATTGACATCAAAATTTAAAACCATTTTAGTATTTGTCTGTTGAGGAGAGGTTAGGAAAACATTAAAAGAACAAAAAAATAAATATTTGATTATATCAGAATTATGTGATTCCTTCTCTCAGATTTATGTGGAGATTATCCATTCCCTTGAGATAAAATAAGTATTGTATGCCTGTCTGTAAAATTAACTCGCATAGATCTTTACACGTCACTGCTGTAACTTGATTGTAGAAGTAAACCATTGTGAAAATAGCTAATCACAACGATTTCCACTCTCTTCTTGGACAACAGTCTGGGTAAAGTCAATGGGGAGAAAAACAGCAGCCCCTTATAGCAAGGAAAAAATTAGAAGAAAGAAAGGATTGTTCAGGATAAAGACACGTCTGACTGGTTGCACTCTCCTACAGCTGCTATTCCCTAAGTCATTTGACTGGCATCTGATGAAATTTAGCTGTAATGCATTAAATATGATGCTAGTGTTCAGTAGTACGGTGTTTTCACAACAATGGCAGTACACCGAGAGACATTATCATTATGTTTCAATAAATAATCATCTTTTGTTTGTATCTGCACCGTGTCTCCACTTTTTATTTGAACCTCAGCCTAGTCCTGCCCTAACAAGGCTGCCTCTTAGCATTAGCTCCACCAGGGCATACTTTATTTTAATTTTCCTCCCACTGATGTACAAACAAATTCAAATGAATGATCTATTCATTATGCTGGTCGCCTTTCCTTTTAAAGAAAAAAATCACTGTCGCAATAAAGATTGAGAAACTGCTTCCTGTGTTATTTCAAATTGTTGGGAAACAAAAAAAACTTGAATTGTTAGGTTTGTGGCCTCATCCTGAGAAATAATGATGTAATTAATAAAAAGGAAGTTCTAGTTGTAAGAACTTGTCAGGAAAAGTCCTGATAAATTTGTAAAGTATTTAGTAATAATGTAATACAGTTAGGGAGAATCAAAATAGTTCCTAAATACAACATATACACTTGTTTCATTTTAAAATGGCAGTATGCTGTGAGGTTCACTGGATTTTTATTTCAGTGCTTACAGATTTCAAAATAATAAAGTATAAGTTCAGAAGTTATGGAGATCATACTCCATTGCTACAAATGGACATCTGTCTGCCTGCCTGCCCCAGATGGCATTCTGTCAATCCATTCTCCAAATTTTTCTGTCACACTAGGAGGAAGAAATGGTTAGAAGATCCTGTCTCCCCTTCCCACCTATATAGATAGATAGATATAGATATATATCAGAACACAGCAAAGTAAGTTAGAGGTAGCAAAAGACCAACCCAAATTCCCTTTGTTCTAGTTCACAGAGGTGTAGTGCACAACACAACCCAGGATTTCTAGAGTATGCCTTTCATATTACAAACAAAATTTGTTTGTAATTAAGCAATGCATGATTTTAGCCTAGCTAGGCACCCAAGTTGCATAAATACATAGATGTCGTCACAGCCTTGTGCAACATAAGGTTTGAACACACAAATTGCCCAACAATTATGAAGCAGGATCCTTTCTTCCTTTGGCATCAGATCAATACAATTAGGAATAGAAAGTTAGGCTGCACCTTGCACATGAAAGAATTGTGCGGGTTACATTGGACTGAGGAATTCCTTTTTCTGTCTGCCCTCCCTTCCCATCAGCCCTCTCTCCACAATGATGCTGATAATGAGGACATTGATTTCTGACAGTTCTGAATATGAAGTGCAGTTTTATATTCAGCCTGTGTGTGATATATCCTATGTTGTGATGGTTTTCTGTGTAAATTCTAAATTTAAAAGATCAGTTTTTTAACAATGATGTGTAATTTCAAACAAGTCTGTTCATGCCGTGCACACCAAAGGCTCAATCACTTGAGTTGCCAGAACTTACTCAAGTGCTTTCAGATAACACTCTAGTGATATCAATTATCACCTAATAAAGGGAAGACTTCACAGCTTACGGAAGGAAGTTAAAAAAATATGAAGAAAGCATCTCCTTTAAAAATCAAATGATTAAAGCAACAATGATTAACTTGTGTATATATTTTCCTCTCTTTCTTTTCATAAATTCTTGTGTACATTCACTCATCTATGTCATGGTTGGAAAATTATAACTAAATTTCCTTCTTCCTCATTGTTAAATCCCTCTTTTATTAATTACTGATACCAACAGTATAACGTATAACTGAGCTCAGTAGTGAAATGATGAAACCCTTTGAGAGGACTTAGAAGTTGGGCAGAATTTGGTTCCAGAGTTGAAAAATGTGGTGCTGGAAAAACACAGCAGGCCAGGCAGCATCCGAGGAGCAGGAGAATCAATGTTTCGGGCATAAGCCCTTCTTCAGGAATGAAGACCTCTTCATTCCTGAAGAAGGGCTTATGCACGAAACGTCAATTCTCCTGCTCCTCGGATGCTTCCTGGCCTGCTGTGTTTTTCCAGCACCACATTTTTCAACTCTGGTCTCCAGCATCTGCAGTCCTCATTTTCTCCCAGAACTTGGTTCCAGCCAGGATTGTGCCTGATATCGCTGGTCAACAAAGTTTTCTCACTGGAGGCAGGTCAAGGGACTGAGGAGTTCCTGAGCTATGCTGGAAAATCTGCTCATAGCACCCAACTAGGCCTCAGTTGCATTCTCCCTAAACGAGGGCTAATGAGAATTGCCTGAAGCTCACAGGAAAGATTCCAGATCTTGTATAAACAAAAAGTAATTATCATTTCTAATAGCTCCAAAACAAAATTTGTAATCTTTGGCCTAATCAGAGTCGAGAGTGTGGTGCTGGAAATGCACAGCAGGTCAGGCAGCATCCAAGGAGCAGGAGAATCGATGTTCCAGGCAGACAGGCCATTACAGTACCAGGATCATGATCACCTCCATCTGTTCATCCATCACAATTCAGCAGAAAGTCAAATATATACTTTACATTCAATCAAGCTACATTGAAAGTTTTTAACATAAACGATTGTTCCTACTGCTCCTCTGATGGTAAAAACATAAGGCAGTTCTTTCCAGATTTTCCCAGTTCATGCATGAAAAATGGAATATTAAAAACCATGTGCGAGAATCCCAGATTACGAGGGTGTCTCGACTTTGAAGGTCAAGTATAATTCCGGAGGATGACACAATTGGTCTATTTTGATTGAATTAGTAATTAATCAATTGTTGCTGCTTTGCTTTGTGACGAGGAGACTGATCCTAAATCACACATTGCAGTGGATTCCTAATTGCTGAGCAATCATGGACACAAAGCAATCATTATCCAGCAGTTAATTAACAACTGGGAAAGCACCATAAAAATTATATCTGTCTGTTAAATTGCATGCATTAATTTTTTTTCAGAAAACTTTACCAAGGTAATCATGATTCTGGTGCTTTGGTGCAGTCTCTTTTTAGGCTGCCTGATTTTCATTTTTCAGTTAATGGACGATAGCCTCCATTTTTGATCTAACCCTTTTAAACAAATTTTAAAAAAGCATTACTTCCCAATTTATCATAACTATATCTCCTATACTGACATTGCATTGGTCTAATTCCTCCTTTGCTTTGGCCACTGTTTAAACAAAGGGATACCCCTGAGAAACACAGCCTTGTGAATACTAACACAGTGTGCACATATCCAGTTAATAACAGAGGATTTATTATTTTGCAGCCAAAATCATTAGAATACAAGGATGATGTTCTATTCCTCTATATATTCTTTATGATTATTCTGTGTAATGGAACCTCCAGCAGCAGGTCATGACAGTGACAGAAGCCACTGAGCAAGGGAGTTCTGAGAGACTTCCTCCAGTAAGTGACAACAGTGAGGGAGGGCAGCTGAAGCAGTCAAACAAACTCACTGCAAAAGAGTATCTTTGGTGGAGAGTGGGCTGATCAGAAAGGAGGACAGACAGAATAAGGAATTCCTTAGCCCAAAGTAACCTACACAGTTCTTCCATGTACATTGTGTATAGCCGTTGTTTATTCCTACTGTTCCTGCTTGTATTGACCTGACACTAGTGGAATAACGAAACCCTGCTTCATCATCATTGGACCAGGTGTGTATTCAAATCTCATGTTGCATTAGAATATGGATACAACTATAATTATGTAATTTATTATGTGCTGTGACCATCTCATGTTTTCTAATTAAATTAACCAAGGTGTGCCAGTATTTCTGAGACCTAGGCATAATGTAACCTAACATCCTGCGCAATCCATGGGCTATCCATTTTACCTGCAGCTACTTTTCAAACTCCATAGTAGTAACATGGACCAAGTAAAATTGTAACAACCATCAATTCCATCTGCAATTGCTACTTCCAAGACTCAATGTCTGGATGCTGCAGAAATTGAACGTAAGTACTCTGATTAAAAAAAAGGTTTTCCTCACAATTTTAACAATTCAATAGATGTTTTATATATATTTATAGTTTACAGGACCCCAATATCCAAAATCACAATACAGTTCTGTGGGTTTACTCTATTGCTTAACTATTATCAATAAACACAAAGCAATTTCATTGAGCGTTGCCTTTTACTGTCGTTAAGGATATAAATCAATCTCCACTTGATACCACTGTTTTACTATTAGCTTGGTTCATTGTTTTCTTGTCATGTTACTTTATTTATGCTATTCTGTCATAGCTACTTTGCAACTTTTCTGAAAAAGTGCAATGTATCCATTTACATCATTAACAAAAAGACAGTAGTGACACTTCTATTACCACACTGTTGGGTTCACTGATTTCCTAATAGCACACTTCAAAGACCACAAGAATTGAAATAAATACTTGCATTTATGCATCATCTTATCACATCACGATTCCTTAAAGGACCTGATATTTTCAAGCCCAATAAACTGTCCTGCAGTAAATCGTTACATCACAGGCACCGAAAAGATGCATGATGAATTAACCCTTTGTTTCATATTGGATGAGAGAGGAACGTTGACCGAATGTTGCTGTTCTTTGGAACTATTTCTCATTGTTGCTACTTATCTGAAGTCTTGTTTCTGCTTTTAAACCCATCAGACTATTTGGCCTCAACCCTCATTATTCCAATACAGTGCCAATTAAGGGCCTCAAATGTGAAGCCTGTAGGCATGAGTGTGTGCTTACTCTTGACCAACCAGGTTATCCAGTATCAGATTTAGCTCAAACATCTCAAGCAATACTATCTTTTCCACTGAGCTGCCAGATCCCCCTACCATTTTAGGTTCAACTTCGAGGGTTTCCAAACATTGCCAAATTGCTTTCTCTTGCTTTGACATGCCGGACTCCCCACCCCACCCACCCTCATTTCAAGTGTGAGCGCTGATATGTATTTTCATCTTGAAATTTGAGATGATCTACTCAGCTGTCTCAGTCCCCTCTCTGCCTACCTTGAAAAGATTTTCTTTTCCCTATCTGCTTCCTCAATCCCTCTACTGACTCAACGTTTGATCATCTTTGATCCAATTTTACTCACATCATCAATTTCTCAATCTCCTCCAATCCTGCATATATGACCTCTTTCAAAGCTATTGTCAGTAATGATACCCTTTCAAAGATCATCCCTGGGATCCTCTGCAGAGATAGATGATTATCTTAAAAAAATGCCTCTGAGGTAAGTATGATGTCCTGGTCACCTCAATGGTCATCTACTCCGGCTGCAGTGAGGGGGTGGACCGTGCCCAGCATGGGTTCTCCTGGTCCATAGCTTTAGCAGTATGTACATTGAAACAAAAGACATACATTGTTAGTTACCAAGTCGGGCCTGAGCTTGTACCAAGACCTGAAGAAACCACACAAAAAACAAAATCAAAGACATTGCCAGTGATAGTGACAATGGTCTGAAGAATGTAAAAAAGCACTAAGCAAAACTCAGTAACCACAAGGACCATGGGGCAAGGCTGATGTACAAAGCAACAGGACCCTCTGAGAATGTCCTGAAGGCAGTGGCTGGTCATTAGACCCAAAGTGAGGTGAAATGAGGCCTTCTCCAAAACAGCAGCATATGGCCACCAACTCAGCAGTTACTGCTCTTTCCTTGATGGAGTCAAAGGTCTGATGTGAGCGTTTATATTGGGAAGTGCAGAAGACATAGTTGCATAGATGCAGAGCCTGACCCATGTTTCCATTTGACCAGAAACAGCCCCCCGAAAGTGTGTTCCAGACCAGCTGATTTCAAAAGATCAGTTCAGGGAGAATCATGAGATCTCCTTGAATTCTGAACCTGTGAAAAATTAACTTTGGGGAAGTGGTTGGAATGAAAACATAACCAATCATCATGAGAATGTTTTTGGTTAAATGTTGTGACCCAACTTCCCCCTACCACATGACCTGACACCTCTGCTACCCCGTACTGGCCCAGAACCAATCCAATTTCCCCACAGGCCGTACCCTATTCATCTGGCATCCAACCCTTGGCAGTCTATCCAATCCCTGGTATCTTTCCCAGCTGGCATCCCTCTTACCTGGTATCCTGTCCCACTTCTATCCATCTGACATCCTGCCCTCACAGCAGCCCAACATCACATTTACTGTATGTACCTACTGCTTTGAAAAAGAGCACTGTTTGTCTTTCTCTGGCAGTTCTGTGTGTGTAAAAAACTGCCTGAAAGGAATAATGGCTCTGCCCCAAGCAGGACTTCCTCTTAAAAATGTAGAGCTGTCTTCTTTTGTAAAGAAGGGCCAAATTGGCGATCTGCATGAGATCACTACTGCTTGGAAAACCTGGTCAATAGTATTTTATTTCATACCCAAAGGGTAAAAATGATTACATTTGGAAGAGAACATATTGGTCATTCTGGAACTCCACTTTGAGATACACAGATTAATCAGACCAGCATATTGTTATTTTCTCATTTTATTGTTTTTTCCCTTCTGGGAATCAGCGCACAACTGTAATATTTAACAAACTTGTACTTTAGTGTTAAAGGTCATATATTGAGGAAAGATGTGCATTTTGCATTCCCACACTCTCTATTCAAAAGAGGTTGAGTACATACTATTTTCTGTATACATCAGAGGACAGAAAAATGTAACATGTTTAAAGCTGCATGATGCAAGAACAGTATAACGAGGTACCAACAGATATGAAGCATTAACGCCTCAAAACGGCGGTGCTCGGACCCGACGTAGTGCACCAGTTGGAGGACGCTCAGGTGTGCGGTGGGATCCCGTCCGCGCTCACCCCAGCCCGGATGGAATTTCACATTGGCCCCAAGGTCCCGTACTTCCCGCGGGAGCCTGTGCCCCACAACCTGAGCTGCCTCCGAAATTTTAATTTTGTTTCTTTCATAGATGTGAAAAGGAGGGCTTTATATAGACTGCTGCTGCACACCGTCCACTTCTTCTCCCTCATCCACCGTCCGGACACACCTTGGCCTAACCATTTGCCACCGGGTGGTGGGGATCCCCAGTGGAGGGCTCTCTACGTGGGAGTCCTCCCCCTTTCTCTCAGGGATCTGGGATGGAGAGTGCTGCACGCAGCAGTCCCCTGCAACCGCAGATTGCGGTGGTTCACGGACTCCCAGCCCAACTGCTTGTTCTGTGGTGCTGTGGTGTCCGTGGACCATGTGTATATTGGGTGTGGGCGTTTGCACTCCCTTTTTGATTTTCTGAAAAACCTCCTCCTCTGCTTTTGGTTGCACTTCAGTCCCACGCTCCTGATCTTTGGGCACCCGGTACGGAGGGAGGGCAGGTCTGAAGACCTCCTCGTGGGTCTGCTCCTGGGCCTGGCCAAACTGGCCATTAATAGGTCCAGGCAGCGGGCCGTGGAGGGGGTCGTTAGGGCCGACTGCCTGCCCCTCTTCCGCAGTTACGTTAGAGCCCGGGTGTCCTTGGAGAAGGAGCACGCGGTGTCGACCATCACCCTGAGTTGTTCAGGGAGAGGTGGGCGCCGCAGGGAGTGGAGTGCATCATTTCTCCCTCCAACTCTATTTTGATTTAGTCTCTACCCTCCCCTTCACTGTTTTGATCACACAGCACTGCCCTTTGATGTGAAGGGCAGTGTTTATCACTGGCCACTCGGGTGTTTTCCTATCTTCCTGGTGGTGGAAATTGAATAAAGATTCCTTCACATTGTGTCTTTCACTGTGTCTCACACCTGCACACACACACCATGGGTGCTGGGGAAAAAATAAGCACTACCGCACTTAGGTGGTAGTGTGGGGGTTAAATAAAACAAAAAAAAAGAAAAAAAAAGTATATAACCATGGAATATCTTCCTAAAAAAAATTTTAAAAATGAAGCTTTGTTTAACGCCTTAAAACGGCGGTGCTCGGACCTGGCGTAGTGCACCAGTTGGAGGACGCTCAGGTGTGCGGTGGGATCCCATCCGCGCTCACCCCAGCCCGGACGGAATTTCACATTGGCCCCAGGGTCCCGTACTTCCCACGGGAGCCTGTGCCCCACAACCTGAGCCGTCTCCGGAATTTTAATTTTGTTCCCTTCCAGGGGGTAAAAAGGTGGGCCCTGTATAGACTGCTGTTGCACACCGTCCACCTCTTCTCCCTCATCCACCGTCCGGACACGCCTTGGCGTAACCATTTGCCACCGGGCGGTGGGGATCCCCAGTGGAGGGCTCTCTACGCGGGAGTCCTCCCCCTTTCTCTCGGGGATCTGGGGCGGAGGGTGCTGCACGCAGCAGTCCCCTGCAACCGCAGATTGCAGTGGTTCATGGACTCCCAGCCCAACTGCTTGTTCTGTGGTGCTGTGGAGTCCGTGGACCACGTGTATATTGGGTGTGGGCGTTTGCACTCCCTTTTTGATTTTCTCAAAAACCTCCTCCTCTGCTTCTGGTTGCACTTCAGTTCCACGCTCCTGATCTTCGGGCACTCGGTACGGAGGAGGGAGGGCAGGTCTGAAGACCTCCTCGTGGGTCTGCTCCTGGGCCTGGCCAAACTGGCCATCAACAGGTCGAGGCAGCGGGCCGTGGAGGGGGTCGTTAGGGCCGACTGCCTGCCCCTCTTCCGCGGTTACGTTAGAGCCCGGGTGTCCTTGGAGAAGGAGCACGCGGTGTCGACCAACACCCCGGAGTTGTTCAGGGAGACGTGGGCGCCGCAGGGAGTGGAGTGCATCATTTCTCCCTCCAACTCTATTTTGATTTAGTCCCTACCCTCCCCTTCACTGTTTTGATCACACAGCACTGCCCTTTGATGTGAAGGGCAGTGTTTGTCACTGGCCACTCAGGTGTTTTCCTATCTTCCTGGTGGTGGAAATTGAATAAAGATTCGTGCACTTTGTGTCTTTCACTGTGTATCACATGTATACACACACACCATGGGTGCTGGGGAAAAAAATAAGCACTCCCACAGTTAGGCGGTAGTGTGGGGAAAAAAGGGAAGAAAAATAAATAAATAAATAAAAAGGAGAGTTGTCACTGGCCAAAAAAAAATGAAGCATTGTTTATTACAGGGGGAAAGTGAGGACTGCAGATGCTAGAGATCAGAGTCAAAATGTGTGGTGCTAGAAAAGCACAGCCGGCTAGGCAGCATCCGAGGAGCAGGAGAGTCGACGTTTCGAGCACAATCTCTTCATCAGGAATGTGTAGGTGAGGGGGGCGAGGCGGCTGAGAGATAAATGGGAGTAGGGTGGGATGGGGGTAAGGTAGTTGGGAATACGATAAGTAGAAGAAGGTGGGGGGGGGTAATGGTGATAAGTCAGAGTGGATAGGTGGGAAGGAAGATGGACAGGTAGGACAGTTCAAGGGTGCGGTGCTGAGTTGGAGGTTTGGATCTGGGATAAGGTGGAGAGAGGGAGATGAGGAAAATGGTGAAATCGACATCGATCCCGTGTGGTTGGGACCCACTCTCCACTCTCGGCACATTTCCTTGTTGCCGCAAGAGGTATGAAACATGCTCCCCACCTCCATCCAAGGTCCCAAGGGATCCTTCCACATCTGACAGAGATTATTCTGCAAATCCAAACACCTCATCTACTATGTCCATTGCTCTTGATGTGGTCTCCTTTACACTGGGGAGACAGGACACCAACATGCAAAACGTCTCAGAGAACATCTCTGGGACAAACACACTGGCGAGAGGTTCATCAGATTCGCTAACACGTTCCACCCCAACCTTAAGTTCACCTAGAACATCTCCCTCCCCTTCCTGGATTCTCTACATCTACATCAAAGGTCACTGACTCAACATGGACATCTTCTACAAATCCACTGACTCCCACAGCTACCTGGACTACACCTGCTCCCACCCTGCCTCCTGTAAAAATGCTATCCCTTATCCCCAAATCATCTGCCTCTGCCACATCTGGTCCCAGGAGGACCAGTTCCACCACAGAACAGACCAGATGGCCTCCTTCTTCAAAGACTGCAATTTCCCCCTATGTGGTCAATAATGCCCTCCAGCACAACTCAACCACTTCTCGCACCTCCGCCCTCAAACCCCACCCCTCCAACCGCAACAAGAACAGAACCCCCGATCCTCACCTTCCATCCCACCAACCTCTGCCATTTCTGCCACCTACAAACGGACCCCACCACCAGAGATACATTTCTCTCCCCACCTCTATCTGCATTCAGTTAAGACCATTCCCTCTGTGACTCTCTTGTCAGATCCACGCCCCCACCAACCCACCCTCCCCTCCCGGCACCTTCTCCTGCCACCACAGGAATTGCAAAACCTGTGCCCACACCTCCCCTTCACCTCTGTCCAAGGTCCTAAAGGAGCCTTCCACATCCAAAGATTTACCTGCATTTCCACACGTCATTCTCTGTATCCGTTGCTCCTGATTCAGTCTCCTCTACATTGGGGAGACAAGATGCCTACTTGCAGAACGTTTCAGAGAACATCTCTGGGACACATGCACAAAGCAACCCTACCGCCCTGTGGCCACACAATTTAACTCCCCCTCCGCCAAGGACATGAATGTGCTGGGTCTTCTCCATCACCAAAACCTAACCACCTAATGCCTGGAGGAAGAACGCCTTGTCTTCTGCCTTGGGACCCTCCAACCACACAGGATCAATGTGGATTTCACCAGGTTCCTCATTTCCCCTCCACTCACCTTATCCCAGATCCAACCTTCCAACTCAGCATCAGCCGCATGACCTGTCCATCTTCCTTCCCACCTATCCATTCTACCTTGTCTCCGACCTATCACCTTCATCCCCATCTTCATTTACCTATTGCCTTCTCAGCTACCTTCTCCCCAGCCCCACCCCCCCTTCATCTCTCTTACCCATTAGCTCACAAGCCTCATTCCCAACGAAAGGCTTACGCTCGAAACATCAATTCTCCTGCTCCTCGGATGTTGCCTGACCCACTGTGCTTTTCCAGCACTACAGTCTCGACTCTGATCTCCAGCATCTGCAGTCCTTTCTCCTACTTCAACTCCTCCCATTCCACCAAGGACAAGCAAGTCCTGACCCTCCTCCACTGCCAAACTCTAGCCACCAGATGGAGGACGAACATCTCATCTTCTGCCTTGGGAACCTCCAAACACATGCAGTAATGTGGATTTCACCAGTTTCCTCATCTCCCCTCCTACCCCACCTTATCCCAGATCCAACCCTCCAACTCTGCACTGCGATCATGACCCATCCATTTTCCTCCCCACCTATCCGCTCCATCCTCCTCTCAGACCTATCACCATCACTTCCCCACTTTCGTCTGCCTATGTCATTCCCAGCTAAACCCCAGCCCCACCTCCTCATTTATCTCTCAGCCCCCATTGGGCCTCCCCAATTCCTGATGAAGAGTTTATGCTCGAAACACTGACTCTCCTGCGCCTCGGACGCTGCCTGAACGGCAGTGCTTTTCCAGCACCACACTTATTGACATTGTTTATTGAGGGCAGAGTGACCGTCTGTGCGCCTGCGTAAAGGTTCGCCCTGGCCACTTTGACCTTTTTTTAATCAACCTGCTGCAGAGTTAACACAACACCTCTGAAGCTAGTGAGAGTCTCCGGTATACACTACCCTGTGCCACAGAGCCCCTGGGTGTCATTGTAGTGGACGAAGAGCCTGGCCATGTAAGACTCGGGCACAACCCACACTTCTCTGCGCAGTTTCTCCAGATCGCTGTGCGCAGGCACCAGCTCATGGATGGTCACGTGACGGCTTCGTTCTTGGAACGCAGTGACGTTGCGCGCACCAGCTGATGGAATGTTGAGACAATGGCTGCGCCGTTTTATAGGTTGATGTCTCGCTGTAGCCGTTTGTCCAGGTCATTACCATGAAATTGCTACAATTCTTCATTCTATTGACCGGGTTCGCCCTCCCCTCGCCGAGGAGACTTAGCTGTATTGGTCTGGACGTGCGAGACCCTCCTCTAGTAGTGTCGGTGAAGTGTTCTGCTCTCCGGCCCCACAGCCGGCTTTAACTTGTATTTTGTCTTTTAGAAGGACCCTCTTCCTGGCTCTGCTCCACAGCAGGAAACGAAGGTGGCAAAGAGTGGCGCTGGGGCTGGGTGCAACGCTGGCCGCTATTCCCATTTCACAGGTACAGCTACCATCTATTTTTAAAATGCCCGTTATAAGTAGGGAAGTAGTCTGAGGCGCGCGTCATTCAGAGCTGTAAATGTTGTTCAATAATGTGGAGTTTGAACATTTGCATGAGACAACCGGAGCATGTACCCTGATCACGACGATCGGTTATCGTTTTAGTGCTGAAAATGTGTTGCTGGAACAGCGCAGCAGGTCAGGCAGCATCCAGGGAACAAGAGAATCAACGTTAGGGGAATAAGCCGTTGTTTTAGTCTCAACCTCTCCCCTCATTTTAAAACCTGATTGAGGTACACTAACAAATAATGCTATTTCTAAGTTCTTTAGTCAGAGAAACTTGTCGCTGTGGCACGAACAGTTAGAATATGAAGTAAAATTAATGCCCGGATTCTTTAGGTAGTTTGTTCAGGATTGCAGTCCAAGCGTGCAATTTACCAGTGGATCTTTACAATATAAAAATTGTAGGGAAAAGACCACGTGATTTACCAAGGCTGCCCCACAAGGCAATGTGACTAAACGTTAGGTCATTGTGTTCTTCATTGGCTGCCTTGGGATCTCCTGCAGTTGTCAAAGGTTCTGTGTAATGGAAGTTTGCTTTTTTTTTTGCTTTGAACAGATTTTTTAAAAACAACAGGACAAATGTTGGAAAAATCTGAAAAATTTCTCTCTGATCTTGCGATGATTGTAACTAGTATGGAATGAGCTGGCATAATTATAACATTTAAAACCCATCTGGATGAGAATATGAATAGGAATGGTTTAGAGGAATATGGGCCAAGTGCTGGGAAATGCGACTAGATTAGTTTAGGATATCTGGTTGGCATGGATGAGTTGGATTGAAGGATCTGTTTCCGTGCTGGATTTGTCTATGACTCTAGTGCAGCGAACTACTCTTGTATCATAAAAACTGAAAAAACTACAGATGATGTCAATCAAAAACAGAAATTTTATTAGGGCTGGTATGATGGCCCTGTAATTAACACTGCTGCCTCACAATGCCACGGATTCAGGTTCAATTCCAGCTTCTGACTGTGCAAACTGCACACAGACATTCTCCCTGTGTCTTTGTGGGTTCCTGTCGGGTGTTCTGGTTTCCTCCCATGGTCCAAAGATGTCCACATTAGGTGGATTGGCTATGCTAAATTACCCAGTGTTCAGGAATGTGTAGGTTAGCTGTGTTATCCATGAGAAATGCAGGGTTATAGGATAGGGTCGGGGGATGGGTGTGGGTGGGATCCTCTTTGGAGGGTTGGTGTAGACTTGTTGGGCCAGCTGTCTGTTATCACACTGGGGATTCTATAAGTTGTTGGAAAAGCTCAGCGGGTCTGGCAGCATCTGTGAAGAGAAACCAAAGTTAATGTATCATCAGATGATCCAGTCATAATCTTTACTCCACATAGGAGCTAGTCCCATGAATACAGTCAGGGCTCTCTGAGCAAGCTGACCACTTTTTCTGTTGCTTCCCTATCCTGTGGGAAAAGTGGAACCACTGACTATCAAACCATCCCCCACACAAACCGTTTTGCTTTGTTTTATGTTGAATATTACAGCTTTATACCAGGTTTTGTTTTGGTAATAACTTGTCAACATTGGTCATGACCTTTTTTGAGAAGTATGAACTATGTTGCTAAGACAGGAGATCTCAGATAGGTTAGGGCTTCACTTATATGATCAGTTTATTTTCTTACTCTCTTCACATTGAATGATGGCAGACAAGTTGTTCATTTGGAACAGTCATTCCATTGCTGAGGAATACATTGGCAGAGCTGGCAGCCCTTCTGCAATCTTTCTGTTTCTCTGGCTCCCACTGTTTGCTTCTGAGATGAGTGGCCATTTTCTCCTCCTGTTACTCCCCCTCCCCTTTTACTGGAGGAGAGGGAATACCTTAAGTGAATGGAGAAATAATCCTGTCAGGGTGAAATGGAAATGGGCAAGTTAAAACTTAGGGACAATATTTCACAATTTTGTAAGATGTCTTCAGGTATTGCTTTGGGCAGTGACTGTGATGATTTATCTCATAGACAGGAAAATATGACTACACATGCACCCCTCTTCATAGACCTTCCTCAGTGCTCTTTGCAATGCAAGAAATTGGTCATTTGGTGCTTATTTCAGATTCTCTGGGTTTGTGGCGTGACTTTTGTGGGTCCAAGGGGTTGTAAAAGTACTGTTGCCTCATTAAAAGCAACAAATTTGGATAATGCAAATGAATGGGAAAAGCAGCTGCCACATGTGTGTGGTGTGAATTCCATCAAAGCACCAAAATGGAGACTTGCTACTACTTTACGTCCAACCTGTTTGCACCAGTAAAAGGCAATTGAGAGCCAGCATTTCTTTTCTTTCTTCATTCATGGGACATGAGCATCAGTGGCAACGCCAGTGGGTTTTTTTGTAATCACTAATTGCCATTGATAAAGCTGTTGCCTTAACAGCACAAAGTACTGTGAAGAAGAGAGTTCCTCAAAATGATCTATGACTTAGACTCCTACAGCACAGAAACAGGCCCCTTGCTGTCATGCTGTCCACGATCCCATACTAATCTAATCTCACCTGCCTGCGCTTGACCCATATCCCTCCAAACATTTCTTATTCATTATTTAAATATCTTTTAAATGTTGTAACTGTACATGCATCCACCACTTCCTCTGGAAGTTCATTCCACACACCAAACCATTCTGTGTTTAAGAAAAACATTGGCCCTCATTTCTTTTGTTAATCTTTCTCCTCTTGCCTTAAAACATGTTCTCTAGTCTTGAAATAGTTCACCCTGCCATTTGTCTTAACGATATCCCTCATGATTTTATTAACCTCTATAACGTCACCCCTCGACCTCCTACACTCCAGTGAAAGAAGTCCCAGCCTCTCCTTATAACTCAAACCCTCTGTTCCCAGCAATATCCTGGTAAAACTCTCCTGACTTACAGGAGAACTTGCAGTTTCATTTATTCATTCACAGGATGTGAACATCACTGGTTAAAGCCAACGTGGTGAACTGCTGCCTTGAATGTTGCCGTCTACAATGCCATTAGGGAGGGAGTTCCAGGATTTTGTCCCAGTGACAGTGAAGAAACAGCAATATATTTCCACGTCAGGATACTGTGTGGTTTGGAGAGAAACTTGCATGTGATGGCTTTCTCATTTATCTCCTGCCATTGTTGGTAGAGGTTGAGAGTTTCGAAGGTGTAGTCTAAGGAGCCTTGGTGAGTTACTGTAGTGCATCATGAAAAGGTGCATATTGCTGCTGCTACTGTGTTGATAGGAATAAATATTGAAGGTGTTAGGGCACCAGTCGGATGTGCTGCTTTGTCCTGGATAGTGTTGTTATTGGAGCAGTACAGATGGGGAATATTCCATCACACTGCTGGCTTGGCGTCTGTCTTGTAGATGGTGGACAGATATTGTGGAGTCAGGAGATGAGTTGCTCATTGCAGGATTCTTAGCCACTGTAGTCAGTGTTTATGTGGTTATTTTGGCTCACTTTCTAGCCAATGGTGACACCCAAGATGTTTTTTTTTGTGTGGGGGAAATTCAATAATAATAATGCCATTGAATGTCAAGATATGATAGATTCTCTTATTGGTGATAGTCATTGGCTGACACTCGAGTGTCACAGATCTTTGCCACTCGGCCTATCTGTCTAAAGATGCTTAGATTCTTCAGTCTTTACTTTTGCTCTGATATACTGAGTTCCCCATCATTGAGGATGCAGATATTTCTGGAGACTCCTCTTCCTACACTGTGGTTGATTGCCCATCACCATTTATGCCTGAATGTAGCAGGGCCACTAAGCTTAAATCTGATGCATTGGTTGTGGGATTGTATAGCTCTGTCTGTTGTTTGCCAGTCCTATGTGGTAGCTTAATTGGTTGACACCTTGTTTTTGGGAATATCTGGTGCTGCTCCTGACATGAAAAATGTATTGCTGGAAAAGCGCAGCAGGTCAGGCAGCATCCAAGAATCGACGTTTCGGGCATAAGCCCTTCTTCAGGAATGAGGGTGTGCCAAGCAGGCTAAGATAAAAGGTAGTGAAGAGGGACTTGTGGGAGGGGCGTTGGGAATGTGATAGGTGGAAGAAGGTTAAGGTGAGGGTGATGGGCCGGAGAGAGGGTGGGGCTGAGAGGTCGGGAAGAAGATTGCAGGTCAAGAAGGCGGTGCTGAGTCTGAGGGTTGGGACTGAGATAAGGTGGGGGGAGGGGAAATAAGGAAGCTGGAGAAATCTGCATTCATCCTTTGTGGTTGGAGGGTTCCTAGGCGGAAGATGAGGCGCTCTTCTTCCAGCCGTCGTGTTGCCATGGTCTGGCAATGGAGGAGGCCAAGGACCTGCATGTCCTTGGCGGAGTGAGAGGGGGAGTTAAAGTGTGCAGCCACAGGGCGGTTGGGTTGGTTTGTGCGGGTGTCCCAGAGGTGTTCTCTGAAACGTTCTGCAAGTAGGCAGCCTGTCTCCCCAGTGTAGAGGAGGCCACATCGGGTGCAGCGGATGCAGTAAATGATGTGTGTGGAGGTGCAGGTGAATTTGTGATGGACATGGATGGATCCCTTGGGGCCTTGGAGGGAGGTGAGGGGGGAGGTGTGGGCGCAAGTTTTGCATTTCTTGCAGTTGCAGGGGAAGGTGCCGGGAGTGGAGGTTGGGTTGGTGGGGGGTGTGGACCTGACAAGGGAGTCGCGGAGGGAGTGGTCTTTCCGGAACGCTGATAGGGGAGGGAAATATATCCTTGGTGGTGGGGTCTGTTTGGAGGTGGCGGAAATGACGATGGATGATACAATGTATCTGGGGATTGGTGGGTTGGTAGGTGAGGACCAGTGGGATTTTGTCCTGGTGGCGATTGGAGGGGCAGGGTTCAAGGGCGGAGAAGCGGGAAGTGGAGGAGATGCGGTGGAGAGCATCGTCGATCATGTCTGGGGGGAAATTGCAGTCTTTGAAGAAGGAGGCCATCTGGGTTGTTCAGTATTGAAATTGGTCCTCCTGGGAGCAGATGCAGCGGAGACGAAGGAATTGGGATGGCGTTTTTACAGGGGGCAGGGTGGGAGGAGGTGTAATCTAGGTAGCTGTGGGAGTCGGTCGGTTTATAGTAAATGTCAGTGTTGAGTCGGTCGCCCAAGATAAAAATGGAGAGGTCTAGGCAGGGGAGGGAGGAGTCTGAGACGGTCCAGGTAAATTTGAGGTCGGGGTGGAAGGTGTAACTAAAGTGGATGAACTGTTCAACCTCTTCGTGGGAGCACGAGGTAGCGCCGATACAGTCATCGATGTAGCGGAGGAAAAGGCGGGGGGCGGTGCCAGTGTAGCTGCGGAAGATGGACTGTTCCACATCCGACAAAGGGGCAGGCATAGCTGGGGCCCATGGCTGGTTTGGAGGAAGTGGGAGGATTGGAAAGAGAAGTTGTTCAGAGTGAGGACCAGTTCAGTCAGTCGAAGGAGGGTGTCAGTGGAAGGATACTAGTTGGTTTGGCGGGAAAGGAAGAAGTGGAGGGCTTTGAGGCCTTCGTGATGGGGGATGGAGGTGTATAGGGACTGGATGTCCATGGTGAAGATAAGGCGTAGGGGGCTGGGGAAGCGTAAATCATGGAAGAGGTGGAGGGCGTGGGTGGTGTCCCGAAAGTATGTGGGGCAGTTCTTGGACTAAGGAGGACAGGACTGTGTCGAGATATGCAGAGATGAGTTTGGTGGGGCAGGAGCAGGCTGAGACAATGGGTCGGCCGGGGCAGTCAGGTTTGTGGATTTTGGGCAGGAAGTAGAAACCTACATACCCTGCAGTCAGCCCTACCCCAGCTCAGGACAACACTCTCTCAGACCTGCAAAGGACCTCTACTATCCTTCATCCTCCGAAGAATCTATACACTAAACAAACAGTTCTTCCTAGCCATATCGGAAATTAAAGACAGGAAGTACCAAAAACTTTCATGTACTTACCCCCACACTCCGGATTCCTCAGCCATTGAGGTTACAGATTGTAGTGCCTCATGAATGCCTTAAGTTGCTAGATCTGTTTGAAATCTGTCCCATAGAACACAATGCCACCCAAAGTGATATAGTCCTGGCTTCATGTCGATAATACTTTGTCTGTACAAAGACTGTGCAATGTTCGTTCTTACTGATGCTGTTGTGGACAGAAGCATCTGCTCTCGGGAAATTGGTGAGAATGAGGTGAAGTACATCTTTTCCTTTTTCACGTCCCTCAGCACCTGCTGCAAGCCCAGTATAGCAGTAACATCCTTTGGGACTTAGCCAATTCAGTCAGTACTAAGCAACTAGGCCACTCTTGGATAGATGTTCTCTGTCTTTCTGCCACCCCACCCTGTGCACCCTAGCAGTGGTGTTCAACGTTGAGGAGAACTGATTTGTCATCTGAGGAGGATGTAATAGATTATATGTGCTAATCAGCAGGAGCTTTCCTTGCCTTTGCTTGACCTCATGCCCTGAAACTTCATAGAGCCCAGAGTCGATGTTGAGGACTCCCAGGACAATTCCCTCCCGACTGTATCCCTTGGTGCCACCACCTCTGGCAGGTCTGTTCTGCCAATGCAGCAGGGACATAACCAGTGATGGTGGTATCTGGGACGTAGTCATTCTCATGGAGTCATTATCTGTGTAATGTAAGGCTGTTGCTTGATTATTCTGTGCTAACTTTGACCAAAGTGCAAAAAAAATTTACTAAGGAGTTTGCAGGGTTGTGTGTGCTGTTGCATTTCTAGTGCCTTGGTTGATGATAGGTGATCTATCTGGTGTCATTCCTTTTTGTGAGACTTTGTGTTGGTACTGAGTGACTTGCTGGGTCAGCTAAGAATCCCCTACATTGCTATGGAACTGGAGACATACATAGACTAGACCATGTGAGGTTGGCAGAACCAGATGGATAATTGATAATGGTTTCATCATTCTTGGACAAGCTTTTAATTCCAGCTTTATTAATTCCATTCACATTTCATCATCTGCTCTGATGCAATTTGAATCCATGTTCCTAGAACATGTAGCATTATCTGTAAGTCACCCTTTCTCCTAAATTGGTGGTTCAGGAAATATAAATTAGATTTAAAGTATGTAAAGGAAGCAAGTAATTATTTGAACTTAAATCTGGGATTAAGAGGTGAAGATGATTTAAACTGGAAAATAAAATACTTCCAAAAAAAATTCCAACACTTCCTTCTGTTCTGAAGGAATGAGTCTTGAAGTTGACAGTTACTGTTTTCAGGGCCAGTGATGTTGACTGGCACTAATTTTGCTGATGATATTGTAAAAATCACTTATTTGCACTATTAACATTTTTGGGCATGTTTAATGGGGATGGACTCCCATTCATGCTGTGCTATGTCTTGCCATGGCATACCCATTAGCGACATTGTTCTACTGCAACGTGAGGTTGGGTAACTTGAGCCGCTGTTTCCAGATTTACACATTTAATCGCACGTGTACAGAGCATGGATTTTATTCCATAATGGTGAGTTCTGGGAGCCTCAATGTTATCATGAATGGAAGGTCTGTGCTATGAACTGCCTCTGTAATTTGGATCTCTTCTGGTGAAGGGCTTCTGCTCAAAACGTTGACTCGTCTGTCCCTCGGCTGCTGCCTGATCTGTGCTTTTCCAGCACCACACTTTTATCGCCTGTGTTCTCTCCCACCTTGCTTACCAACCTTTCTGAAATAGATGCTTCAATTTTAGTTTTTTAATGAAGTGCCTGTGCAGAGGAGAGTAATTTATTCTAATAACTTAATCGAATGGAATTGGTGTACAGAACTGAAATAAGTTTATTAGTTTGGATTAATTATGATATTCATAGTGTGTATCTGCAAATTCTGCCTTTAACGTTTCCTCCCAGTTGATGATATTTATACCTAACATTTGATTTTTCAGTCGCAGTCTGCGTCAACGTCTCTCGCCCATGAGGATTTAATCAAACGCGCTGTCTCATTGGTAACTGATGGTGCCAATACTTTTCTGTCACAAACAACACTTGCACTTATTGATGCTTTGACAGAATATACTAAGGTATGTTGAAGTAGTTTGCTTGGAAGCAGTCAACAATTTTAATTTTTTTTTAATCTACAGGCTGTTTTCCTCAGCCGTAGGCCTAAGAATCTGCCCTTAGCAGTAGTTTGAACTTCCATTTGCTAACTGACACAACTTGCTAGAAGATTTTTATGTATTCCTGAAGTGAGGACTTGGGCTATATTATACTCTGTCTGGGCACCACGTGTTTTTGGTGGTGATCAGTAAGTTGATCTCCCCAATCATGTCCAATCATTGTACAGAAGAGGCCACTTGGCCCACAGAGTCTGTAGTTTGGTTAAAACACAGACCCTATGTGTCATAAGTCAAAAAAACCTATGTTTTCTTTGTGTTTACAGAATGATATATGATTGTAATAGAATGGTAAACTTTTCATATAAATTTATACAGTTTTAAAGAATTCAAAATATCATAACTCCTAGTTGTCTGTTAAAATGTTAGCCTAATGAAAGTAAATCTGTCTCTGTGTATTACTTGTTTTTCTTAAAAGAAATGGTGTCTTGGTATAAGTATGTTGGTTTACTCTAGGCTGTCCACACTTTAGTCTCCCTTCAGCAGCAGTATTCTGGTCTTGTTGGCCACATAAGCGATAAAGAGGAAGATGCCATTTGGCAGGTCATAATTGAGGCTCGTGTAAAGGTATGTTTCAATGTTTTCTCTCATAAGTACTTCAGAGCTAAAATGGGAAGGGAACTTTTTCCTGTTTCAAATTTCTGGCATGAGTGACGTAAGATAAACCACATGAAATTCAGCCTGTTGCAAAGTGTACTTTCTGCTCCAATACTGTCCTTTACACCTAACAGCAGAACAGCATTCTCTACTTTGCAACCCATTCCATTTCATTTGTTGAGTTTACCAACCTTGTTTCAAACTGAACGCATTTTAGTTTAGAGTTTATATTTGCAAGAGATAAATTAAGATTTCCCATTGTAGGGCATGTATGCCAGAAAGGATATAGCTACTATCCCAAAAGGGGGCATAGACTGAGAATTAGAATCAGACCGTTCAGGCGAGATGATCTGAGGCACTTCTACAGAAACAGGGCGATAGATGTTTGGAACTCTCTCTCACACTAATTGCAGTGGATACAGGATCAGTTAATTTTAAATCTAAGATAGATAAATGATTATTAGACAAAGGTATTGAGGAATATGGGCTGATGGCAGGTATATGGAGTTAGGCCACAGATCAGCCATGATCTCATTTTAGTTGGGTGGAACGGGCTTGAGGAGCTGATTGGCTGGCTTTGGTTCCTATGTTCTACTGACAATATAGACAAAGCTGGGTTCAAATCCAGCTCGATAAGGTGTTTACCACACCCTGCTGTAAATAGTTAATTCTCAGAAACTGTGACCATCAGAAGGTTAGGGATATATATTGTAAAATCAGAATACAGATGAAAATTTTAATTTGTTCATTCTGAAATTACTTGCTTCTCTGACCAGTTTCAAAAATTGCAATATTAGGCATTCAGTCCGTCCATTCAAGATGACCTGTATCCCCTGAATTAGGCGAGGAGATTGGTTATTCACCTTGTTCTACCTCTAAATTAGGTCAAGGTTATTCGGTTTGTTCTGAATTCCACATTCCCTCTAACCCCAATAATCTCTTGTGTCCATGCCATGAATCTCTCCACCTCTACCTGAAAAATATTCAATGACCCTTCGTCCACTGACGTCTGAGGCACATAGTTCCCATATTACTCCAGCCTCTGATTTTCCCCTTGTGCCTAAATGGCCTTCTCCTGTTTTAAAAATCTTTCCCCTAATTCTGGACTTGCCTACAAGCAAACATCATTTTAACACTCCCCTTCTCAAAACCATTCAGTATCTTAAGCTTCAGTCAAATCACTCCTCCCTCTCAAACTTCAGTGAAATCCAATTCAGCCTGTCCGATCTTTCCTAATAATAGGGAAACTTATTCACTCCAGATATCAAATCAATAAACCTCCTTTTGAATTGTCTTCAATGTGTTTAAAGCCTTCCTTCAATAACATGACAAAATCTGCACGCAGCATTAGACATAAGATGGATGAGCTTGAGGCTCTTTTGGAAATTGGCAGATACGATATTGTGGGGATAACTGAGACGTGGCTTCAAGTGGACAGGGCCTGGGAAATGAATATTCAAGGCTACACGTGCTATCGTAAGGACAGACTGACGGGCAGAGGGGGTGGGTGGCCTTGTTGGTAAGAGAGGATATTCAGTCCCTTGCGCGGGGGGACCTAGAGTAAGGGGATATAGAGTCAGTGTGGATAGAGCTGCGAAATACTAAGGGTAAAAAGACCCTCTTGGGTGTCATCTACAGGCCCCCAACAGTAGTCTGGATGTCGGATGTAAGTTGAATCAGGAGCTGAAATTGGCCTGTCGTAAAGATGTTACTACAGTTATGGGGGATTTTAACATGCAGGTAGACTGGGAGAATCAGGATGGTATTGGACCTCAAGAAAGAGACTTTGTGGAGTGTCTCAGAGATGGATTCTTAGAGCTGCTGGTGCTGGAGCCGACCAGGGAGAAGGCAATTCTGGATCTGGTATTGTGTACCGAACCAGAATTGGTCAGAGACCTCGAAGTGAAGGAGCCATTGGGAAGTAGTGACCATAATACATTAAGCTTCAATCTGCAATTTGAGAGGGAGAGGGTACAGTCGGAAGTGACAGTACTTCTGTTGAATAAAGGGAACTATGGAGCTATGAGAGAGGAGCTGGCCAAAGTTCAATGGTGCAATACCTTAGCAGGGATGACCATGGAGGAACAATGGCGGATATTTCTGTGTATAATGCAGAAGTTGCAGGATCAGTTCATTCCAAAAAGGAAGAAAGATCCCAGGAGGAGGCATGGGCGGCCATGGCTGACGAGGGAAGTTAAGAAACATATAAAGTTAAAAGAGAAAAAGTATAACATAGCAAAGATAAGTGGGAAAACTGAGGACTGGGAAGCTTTTAAAGAGCAACAGAGGATTACTAAGAAGGAAATAAGCAGAGGAAAAATGAGGTACGAAGGTAAATTGGCCAATAATATAAAGGAGGATAGTAAAAGCTTTTTTAAGTATGTGCAAGGCAAAAAAATGGTTAGGACTAAAATTGGGCCCTTGAAGACAGAAACAGGGGAATATATTACGGGGAACAAAGAAATGGCAGAGGAATTAAATGGGTACTTCAGATCTGTGTTCACTGGGGAAGACATAAGCAATCTCCCTGAGGTAACAGTGGCTGAAGGACCTGAACTTAAGGGAATTTATATTTGCCAGTATTTGGTGTTGGAGAGACTGTTAGATCTGAAGGTTGATAAGTCTCCGGGGCCTGATGGTCTGCATCCCAGGGTACTGAAGGAGGTGGCTCGGGAAATCGTGGATACGTTGGTGATTAATTTCCAGAGTTCGATAGATTCGGGGTCGGTTCCTGAGGATTGGAGGGTGGCTAATGTTATACCACTTTTTAAGAAAGGTGGGAGAGAGAAAGCAGGAAATTATAGACCAGTTAGTCTGACCTCAGTGGTGGGAAAGATGCTGGAGTCTAATATAAATGATGAAATTACTGCGCATCTGGATAGTAGTAACAGGATAGGACAGAGTCAGCATGGATTTATGAAGGGGAAATCATGCTTGACTAATCTTCTTGAATTTTTTGAGGATGTAACTCTGAAGATGGACGAGGGAGATCCACTAGATGTAGTGTACCTGGACTTTCAGAAAGCTTTTGATAAAATCCCACACAGGAGGTTAGTGAGTAAAATTAGGGCGCATGGTATTGGGGCAAAGTACTAGATTGGATTGAAAATTGGTTGGCTGATAGGAAACAAAGGGTAGTGATAAACGGCTCCATTTCGGAATGGCAGGCAGTGACCAGTGGGGTACCGCAGGGATCCGTGCTGGGACCGCAGCTTTTTACAATATATGTTTATGATATAGAAGATGGTATCAGCAATAACATTAGCAAATTTGCTGATGATACAAAGCTGGGTGGCAGGGTGAAATGTGATGAGGATGTTAGGAGATTACAGGGTGACCTGGACAAGTTAGGTGAGTGGGCAGATGCATGGCAGATGCAGTTTAATGTGGACAAATGTATGGTTATCCACTTTGGTGGCAAGAACAGGAAGGCAGATTACTACCTCAATGGAATGAATTTGGGTAAAGGGGCAGTACAGAGAGATCTGGGTGTTCTTGTACACCAGTCAATGAAGGCAAGCATGCAGGTACAGCAGGTAGTGAAGAAGGCTAATAGCATGCTGGCCTTCATAACAAGAGGAATTGAGTATAGAAGCAAAGAGGTGCTTCTGCAGCTGTACAGGGCCCTGGTGAGACCACACCTGGAGTACTGTGTGCAGTTCTGGTCTCCAAATTTGAGGAAAGACATTCTGGCTATTGAGGGAGTGCAGCGTAGGTTCACGAGGTCAATTCCTGGAATGGCGGGATTACCTTACACTGAAAGACTGAAGCGACTGGGCTTGTATACCCTTGAGTTTACAAGATTGAGAGGGGATCTGATTGAGATGTATAAGATTATGAAAGGATTGGACACTCTGGAGGCAGGAAACATGTTTCCGCTGATGGGTGAGTGCCGAACCAGAGGACATAGCTTAAAAATACGGGGTAGACCATTTAGGACAGATGAGGAGAAACATCTTCACCCAGAGAGTGGTGGCTGTGTGGAATGCTCTGCCCCAGAGGGCAGTGGAGGCCCAGTCTCTGGATTCGTTTAAGAAAGAGTGGGATAGAGCTCTCAAAGATAGGGGAATCAAGGGTTATGGAGATAAGGCAGGAACAGGATACTGATTAGGAATGATCAGCCATGATCATGTTGAATGGCGGTGCAGGCTCGAAGGGCAGAATGGCCTACTCCTGCACCTATTGTCTATTGTCATGTGGTCTAAACAATGCCATGATGCCAATTAATTGATAGCTCAGTTGCCTAATGCCATTTTTACAGGACCTTGATCTTGTTTGAATAATCCAAAATTCAGATAATCGAGGTTGTACTGTATATAACTGAAGCATAACCTTTTTTACTTCTGTGTCAAATTCCTCTCATAATTAAGGTGTGAATGGAATTCTATCCTTTATCATTTGTATCCGTATACTAACCTTTTGTAGTTTCTAATTGATGGATTCTAAGATCTGCATCTCCAATGCTGTATGGAGAGTCCATTCTATGTATTAGATCTGTATCCCCTTTGAAGTAAGGGCTTCCATGTATTGATCCAATGTTTGTTAGTTTGAACCGTGGTCCCTGTTCATAAGCTTTTGATTTAAATTAAAATGATTTTTAACTCTTTTAATTAATCTTTTTTTTTAAAAGGTTTTCTCCACAGGGATGCACTATGATGTATATTTTTAATTGACAGAAGATTTTCAACAGCTTTTCTTTATGCCTAGATAAACTGCCAATCATAAAACTTGTGCTATATTTTGTAATTCACTGCAGAGTAACATGTATCGAGAAAAGTATTTGAGCTTTGAGTCAAAGTGGTTGACTGCAATCAAGGTGTCTGAAATGGCAGCAGAGGCTGCATATCAAGCAGGTATTAAGCTTCTAAAGACATGGTTTGGTTGCATTGTTTTTAATTACAAAAACAAGAGAAATGCTTTTTCAAGTGACAATACCAATATTATGAAAAAGGTGCAAGTACATTGTTGGCTGGAAGAGGTTGTTAGCACTCAAACATATATAACAGTAATGTGGCGCATTTCCCAGAACACGTTTTTTTTCTGACATCAAATAATAATAAAATAATTCACCATTTATATCTATTTAAATGAGAAACTTTTTTTTTTTGCATCTGATAATGTTACACTCAGAAACCAAAGCCTACTTTAGGTTAAACATCAACATAAATATTGGGCAGAATCATCTTTAATATCTATTTGGAATAATGCAGCTAGTTTTTAATGAGCGCATACTCAGCAGGAATTGTCCTGAATGGAGTAACAACAAATTGCATTTAAATAGCACCTTTTAACACAGTAAAAACATCCCAAAGTACTCCATTGGAGTGTTATCAAACAAATATGACACCAAGCCATGTAGGTATTTTGGCAAGTGACCAAAAATTGGTAAAAGATGACTTTTAAGAAGAGCCTTAAAGCAGGTAGGAAGTATGAGCAGTTTAGGAAGAGGGTTCATTTTTTGAAGTGTTGCTGCATCAGTTTGTATCGTTCAGCACACTCTGAACAGGCGCAAGAGCTAAATCTACTTGTGGACTGTGCAGAATGATACTTCACATATTTGTTTGATTTCTTCCAGAGTGTGGCATACTGCTGTGATAGCATTTAAAATATGTCAATGGGTATCACTGGCCTGGCCAGTATCTATTGGCTGTCCATAATTTCCCTTGAGATTGGTGGGATTTTGGTTTTTGGGTAGAGAGTTAGACTCTTGAGAGTGCAATTTAGTTAGTGTCAAGATGACCGCTGAGAGCATCTTTGAAGTCATGTCTTTGCTCTCGTTGTTACCACTGCTCCATGTTGAGCTGTTTATTTGATGGGCATTAATGGCAGTACTGTATACTGTGATTTGATGGTGCTTGCAAAATTTATCATCTGCCAGTGTTAAGAAGTCCAACCTAGGAAGAGCATCCTTCTGGATGTGTGTGAATTTTATTCCATTTGTGATATCAGTCATCCTTAGGAACAGGGGCAAAATATTTGGGGGGAAGTGGGGCAGCTCCAGTTGTGAGCTCCACAACATTGAAGTATTGAGATTAACAGAAATGTCTCAACATTTTGTCTTGTTGGTGTACTGTAAAGCCACATTAATTCCAGTCAAGTCTGTTCATCTTGTTTCCTCCCACAGTCCAGAGATGTGCAGGGTAGATGGATTGACCAAGCTAAATTCAGGGTTATGGGGGTTGGGTTGGGGGGGGGGGGGCTAGGTCTGGATGGAGGTGCTGTTTGGAGGGTCAATGCAGAGTCGATGGGCTGAATGGCCTCTTTCTGCACTGTAGAAATTCTGTGACCCAACACCCATTGCTTTTTGTTGAGTGAGTTTTGAGATTGTCACCATTTAAGTAGGCCACCGATTTGGCCTAGCTCTGACTGTAAAGCTTTTTGTGCAGGTGCCGATTCAGCATCAGTAACTGCACACACTCACATACAGATGGCACAGACCCAGGTGGCAGAGATCAAGCAACTGGCCCTGAAAGCGGAGGCTAAACTGGCTCAAGTACAAGTCGAAGAAATTCATCTCAAAAGAACAGAAGAAGCTGCAGTGAAAGCCAGCAAAGAGGTTGCAAACCTGTCGGCGAAAGACGATGAAATACCTGAACAGTATCTCCGGGAAGACTAACCTCTTCGAAAGAAATAATTTGCTGTACATCGGAATTAGGGACTAGAGCAATTTGAGATTTGCAAATGTTTGTAAATTATACAATAACAATTTTGTAATAAACAGTTCATTCATTTTGTTCAGATTTCCTAGAGATCATTTTGAGGAAGAAAAAAAATTATCAAAATAGAAATGCTAACTAGTCGGTTGTGCCAACTTGGACTGTTACAAAATTGTGTGTTTATATCATGTTAAATGTCCATTTTTAGCTGGACCATCCACCTTCTATATGTAACCAGAGAGAACTGCTGTAATAACTAAGAAGTTCAAATAGTTGCTAAATAAGCAAGTCATTTAGCTGAACAGAAGGCTATCAGATCGAGTTCCTCTGAGTAGGTGGAATATGAAATCTCAGCACAGCATGTAACTCCCAATAGCTCTGAGTTTACTATGGTATTGTAGTAGTTTGACTGAAGTTTTCCATTTCCTTTTCAAAAGAATCCAGTTAGCTTCACCTGATTCAGGTTTGTTACCATTCAAGACTTTGAAGTTTTCTGTTGTCTTGAACAGTGTTGGTGATGGAGAGGAAAAATGGGAGAATGTGACAAGAGAAACCAGGCTCTTGAGAGTGAGAGCATAAATTTGATTCTCTCCTTGGGGCTTAAACAGCTACTAAGTGATGCTTATCTTATTTCCATGTATTTTCATCTCTGCTAATCTCCCCTCACTTTTAGGTGGTTGCCAATTCTTGCTTCCACCCCTGAGAGACTAGATATCGCCAATTCCTAACATGAATGTCAGTGGCTATTTGGCAGCAATAACAACTTACCATTTGCTTGTCCAGGCCTCCCTCCAACTCTTGGGCTTGCATGCTGTTTAGTTTGTCACTGAGAGTGTTGAACATTCAAGGGACTAACCGTGTCTTTTCTTAGTCCAAGGGCTACATTTGGTCTGCCCACAAGTAGGGATTAGTGAGCTTGCAGTGCAGATAACTGAGCCACAGTCAATACTACAGGCCAAGTGCAGCCATTCTGGGGGATTACCAACTACTGCAATAGAGCTTGTAAATTGTGGGGAGTTCCATGCTGTGCTGTGATTGCAAGTTCCCACCTACTCAGTCTGTGCTAGGCTGTACTCAGTCATGGTTGTCCTCCCAAGTTAGTCTGGGTGGTTGGTCACTGACAATCAGGTCTTAATGATTGGGGTAATCTGTGCTGTAGCAAAGAAAATGGGAAGCTCAAACTAGAGGTTGGTATTCATTGGACCAGGTTGCCATGGGCATGATGGTTAAAAAGTAATTCAAGAGAGTGTACTCTCATTGTGTAAGAGGAGATGGGTAGCTGCTGAAATTGTTACAAGTGGCTATCAGTCTGGCCTCAGCGTGAAAGTGTATGACCAATAAAGGTATGGCAATTTGCAAAACTGTGGACTTTGGTTAAATGAAAGATGTTCAGAATAATATAAATAGGCTGAATGAAAATTGGGAGCCTAAAAGGTCATTGACGATGTAGGGACAGTAACAGAAAAGGGATCATCAATGATCACTGTTAGTCTCGGGTCAATTCTGTAACTCACTGAGGACAAGAGCTGATCATGTGCCATCTTTTCACTAATCTCAGCCACACAATAGTGAAACAAAATGGCTGTTACTACATGCAGAGTGAGTGGAATAAGTTACTGTCCTCTTCTGTGCAGATAGAGTATAATTAATTTCATGTCAGACCCTGCGACAGGGTAATTGTATCAATTGTGCATCCACTAATTGTATAACGCCATCCATCTGTAATCAAATTGGATTTATTGATTTATCTAGCAACAATTAAATTTGAGAATTAGATCCTTAAGCAATCGTGATCACTGTGTACTTTGCCGTTGGGCCCCAGTCATGTCAGATACTCCAGTCTATGCAGATGCAAACTTTAAAAAGCCTCACCTGGGATTGACATTTCTGGGTCACTTTTTTTTAGATTAGATTACTTAGTGTGGAAACAGGCCCTTTGACCCAACAAGTCCACACCGACCTGCCGAAGCGCAACCCACCCATTCCCCTACATTTACCACTTTACCTAACACTACGGGCAATTTAGCATGGCCAATTCACCTGACCTGCACATCTTTGGACTGTGGGAGGAAACCGGAGCACCCGGAGGAAACCCACGCAGATACGGGGAGAACGTGCAAACTCCACACAGTCAGTCGCCTCAGTCGGGACACTTCTTGTACCTTGTACCTTGAAGACAGTGTTTCAGAGCTGTCACATTCACTCACTCTACCCCTGTGTGATGTTGAAGTGTGACTTTTTTCAGGAGTGATATGTTGTGTATAAGTTTCTGAATTTTGCTCCTCCCAGTGTACCATGCCAGATCATGCCCCACAAAGCTCACTTTAAAAAAAACACCAGCAAAAAATGGGAAACTTTAGTCCTTTGGCTCTTAAATTGGTTGTAGTCAACTTCTGTATAACTGTAGACACTTCTGGCATAGTCATAGAGTCGAACAGCACAGAAACAGACCCTTCGGTCCAACCAGTCTGTGCTGAACATAATGCCAAACTACACTAGTCCCACCTGCCTGCTCCTGACCCATTTCTCTCCAAACCTTTATTCCTGAATCTATCCAAATGTCTCTTAAACGGTTTTGTACCTGCATCCACCATTTCCTCAGGATGTTCATTCCATACATGAACCACCCTCTGTTTAAAAAAAAGTGCCTCATGTCTTTTTTTTTAATAAATCTCTTTCTTCTCAACTTAAAAGTGTGCCTGCTGGTCTTGAAATACCCCATTTTAGGGAAAAGACAACTGCCAGTCTTAGATAATTTGATTTTTAAGCAAGCAATTCTGGGCATAATGTGATAGGAGTTACTGTTCCATGCACTCAAAGAAAGATACTTTGAATTTAAAAGGCATAGATGGACTCTTTAATTTTAAGGTAATGTTAATAGAAACAAAAATAAAAGCAAAATATTGTGGATGCTGGAAATCCAAAATAGCACAAAGTAGTGCCGAAGATATTCAGCAACTCTGGAAGCTGCTGTCAAGAGAAACAGTGAATGTTTCGAGTCCAGTGACTTCTTTGGAACTGAAGGGGCCGGAGAATTATTATTTTTTATGCTATTGACAAGGTGGAGGAGAAGCAAGTCATAAGAGGGTGCTCTGATCAAAAGACAAAGGGAGTGCTTATGGTCGCAATGGAGAGATTAAGATGCAAACTGTTAAAGATGGCTGTGAATAGAAAATAGGTCAGCCCTACTGAGAACAAACCCATACAAACAATACATAGGGTGTGGGTGATGGTGTATGTAGATTTAATTGAATTGGAGGACAGTGTTCATACTCTGAAGTTTGTGAACTAAATGTTGAGGCCTGAAGGTTGTAATATGCTCAAGAAAAGGATGATATGCTTTTTCTCCAGCATGTTTTCAGCTTTGCTGGAGCATTACAGTAAACAGTAGAGCTGTCACATTCACTCATTCTACTCCAAGATGGGTAGACCCAAGATGGGAATGTTAGCCTGGAAGCAAGGTGTTCCACAAATCTGAGATTGATCATGAGCTGTTCATGCATTGGCAAGTCTGTAAAAGTTAGGATGCATCTGATTGTGCACAGGCATTGGTATTCCAGGTACTGTAAGAAGCCCCAGATCAGACAGTGACCTTCAGTCAATAGAACAGAACGAGAGGCATGTGTTCACTCAATTGGAGGCTATAAACTGGTATTCTGTTGTGCATTGGCTGAGTTTTATTAAATTTCCTTTGTACTTACCATAACCATAATGTATTCTATGAAACTGGCATGTTCGTGTAACTAATTAGGATTAGTAACATTAGATTGGCTGACTTACCTCGATCTGTAACTGTACCTGACTTAAGTTTAACAACTGAAATTAATGAGAACTCCCAAAATTTACTAAGATGATTGAATTGAAAAAATGAGACCATTCATACTTGGGGAAAGATTTGATTCTGATTTTACAGTCTATCTTGTCACCGCTTTGTTTTATTATGATTTTTCCTTTCAAGAAAAAAAACCCTGCAGCCAAATAAAGCGGTTTTGCCCATCATACTTTCTCCACAACTGTCAAAACATTATTCATAGGGTCCTGAGTCAAACAAGCATTTATTATAAAAGCTCAATAGAGCCATGGATTGCAAAAGATAACAAAGTGACATTTTAGGACATTATCTGAGCAGAACTCCCAATTCTGACCACTTGATGTATGGGCAACTGATATCTGGTCCCATCAGCAAATATCACAAATGTTCATAGAATATATGACCAGCTACATATTATCATTACAACCTTGGATGGATGTACATCCATCAGCTCCGCCACAATATTGTAAGAATGTGAAGGAGATAGACTTATTCCTTCCCATAATGTGTTTGCTACATTCGGTGATTATTCTTTCTCTGCACTTTTCCTGTTGTGTGGAGCTTTAACAAACTATTGTAGTTTTAACATTAAACAATTACGGATTATCTCTTTTTTTTTTATGGTTGAGTATGTGGACATCACTGGTTATGTGTTGCTGGAAAAGCGCAGCAGGTCAGGCAGCATCCAGGGAACAGGAGAATTGACGTTTCGGGCATAAGCCCTTCTTTAGTCGATTCTCCTGTTCCCTGGATGCTGCCTGACCTGCTGCGCTTTTCCAGCAACACATTTTCAGCTCTGATCTCCAGCATCTGCAGCCCTCACTTTCTCCTCAATCACATCACTGGTTATGCCAGCATTTATTACCCATCCCTAATTGCTCAGATAAGAGTCAACCACATCACTGGAAGTCTGAAGTCATGTAGGCCAGACCAGGTAAGGATGGTAATCTCCCTCCCTAAAGGACATTAGTGAACCGACAATTGACAATGGAATCATGGTCATCATTAGACTCTTAATCACTGATTTTTTTTTGAATTCAAGTCCCCAGAGCATTACCTGGGGTCTTTGGATTAACAGTCCAGTGATAATACCACTAGGCCATTGCCTTCCCAACTATCACCTCATCTACTGACAAGGGCTAATTTTTTGCTCAGCTTAGGTATTTTACTGTTAAAGGTTATTATATCATGAGATGAATTTTTTCCACATTTATTTCCTTTCTGCTTATGTATTATAAAGTGCTTTTCAGTATTATGCTGTTAAAATCATGGCAACAATTTGATTGTGAAGAGCTTGGCTGATGAGAAGTCATTGGTAGTTGACTGTGATTCAATGACAATGCTGTGACTTAAGTAGTTAATAGTTACCAAGTTGACATATTGAGAAGATTATATTGATTTAGCTATGAACTGTGTAAAATTGAGGAAGATTACCTGAAAAATCAGTGTGAAAATCCTGCCTTTATCAACAGTCGGTGCTAATACTCTCTACAATGGGACATCACTAACTAATTTAGGTAATGGAGAATGACCTCCATCTATGTACAGTAGTTGCTATAGCAGAAGGCAGAAGTGTTTACTTTCTCTGCAGTACTAATACTCAAAATGAGTATGATTGTATTTCTGATTTGTCCAATCATGAGAAGTTAATTAACCACTTTGCAAATTTCATTCTGTTATCATTGAATGTTGCACATTCTGCCGTTTAGCAAGCAAAAAATTGCATTTGTTATTTTTGATTAGCAACTTGTGTTTATAAAGTGTTTTTAATATACTGGGATGTTCCCACAGTGCTTTGCAGGAGTATTATTAAATAGAGTTTGACACTGAGCCACCTAATGAGTTTCTAGGATGGTTGAGGTAGATTTTAAACATGAGAGAGACAGAGACTTTTAGGGAATTACTCCTCAAGGCATAGCTGCCAATGATAGAAAGATTAACATTGGGAATGCCCAAAATTCAAGGCGGAGGGTTCTTAGACAGGTCTAAGGCTGGAGAAAGTTATGGAAATAGGGAGGGGTGAGGTCATAGAGGAGTTTGAGAACAAGAATAAGAATTTTAAAAATGAGGTGTTGATAGTCAGTCAGTATTTGTCAGTGAACATAAGGATGGTTATTGGTGCATATCAACTGTTGTAGCATTATAAGTGCTAAACACAAAAGGATGTATATGTATCTCTCCCAAAATTACAACACTCTCAACCTGTCTCTAACAAAATGTTAGCATTTTTGACTATTTATATTAATCATTACTGAAGCATTCTCACCAAACACATTCCTTGACTACATTCTGCACCCTTAAATTCTGCTTATCATCATAATTCATTTTTATAATGTACTGTCAGAAGTCTCTTGTGTTGCAAGGGAACAAGAACCGATAGAGTATTTTGCAATATACGTAAATGACTTAGATGGGATACTGAGTGTAGCAGATCCAGGTTTGCTGACAATACAAAGTCAGGGAGGAAAGTAAATGATGAGGAGGACACCAGGAGGCTGCAGAGAGATAGGTATGTTGGATGAGTGGGCAAGAAAATGACAGATGTACAGCCATGCCCTAGAGTCAGTGCAACAAAGGTTCACTAAATTGATTCCTCAAGTAAATAGTGCCCCAGGTAAATAGTGCGGTGAAGAAGGCATATGGCGTACTGGCTTTTATTGGTAGAGGAATTGAGTTCCGGAGTACTGAGGTCATGTTGCAGTTGTATAAGACTCTGGTGCGGTTGCATCTGGAGTATTGTGTGCAGTTTTGGTCGCCATACTATAGGAAGGATGTGGAGGCACTGGAACGGGTGCAGAGGAGGTTTGCCAGGATGTTGCCTGGTATGATAGAAAGATCGTATGAGGAAAGGCTGAGGCACTTGGGGTTGTTTTCATTGGAGAAAAGAAGGTTTAGGGGTGACTTGATAGAGGTGTACAAGATGATTAGGGGTTTAGATAGGGTCGACAGTGAGAATCTTTTTCCACGTATGGAGTCAGCTATTACAAGGGGGCATAGCTTTAAATTAAGGGGTTAGGTATAGGACAGATGTTAGGGGTAGGTTCTTTACTCAGCGAGTCGTGAGTTCATGGAATGCCCTGCCAGTAGCAGTGGTGGACTCTCCCTCATTATGGGCATTTAAGCGGGCATTGGATAGGCATATGGAGGATAGTGGGCTAGTGTAGGTTAGGTGGGCTTGGATCGGCGCAACATCGAGGGCCGAAGGGCCTGTACTGTGCTGTATTCTTCTATGTTCTATGTAAGGAGAATGTCTTACAAGGAGGGATTGAATAATCTAGGGTTATTTTCCCTGGTGTTCAAAAATAATACAGGTGATCTCATTGAAACAGATGAAATTGTGAAGAGACTTAACAGGCTGGAAACTGTGGGGGGAAACAAGGTTCCTTTTACTGAGAAATTGAGAATGTGAGGTCAGAGTCTCAGAATAAGCAGCTAGCCACTTAAGAGATCAGGAGGAATTTCCTCTTGGGAAGGACTGCGGATGTTTGGGATTGTCTATACCAAAGAGTTAAGGATGTTCTCTCCTTGAGTATATCCAAGGCAGAAGTCAATAAATCTTTAAATAGAGACAGAAGTAAGGACGATGAAATTGGATTAGACCAACCACAATCTTGTTGAATGAGCAGAGTAGGCTTAAAGGCCCAAATAGCCTACTCCTACCCATATTTCATATGTTCTAATGATAGGTGTATTTCTGAATTCTATCTGCTTCTTGTTTCAGAAATCTAATTGCCAGAATGTGGTCATATTTAATCATTGAAATTTTGGGTGAGAGCAGCTTGCAATGCTTACAGTGGACGGCACAGTGGCTCAGTGGTTAGCATTGCTGCCTCTTAGTGCCAGGGAACCAGGTTCAATCCCAACCTCGGGTGACCATGTGGAGTCTGCATATTCTCCCTGATTCTGTGAGATGAATTGGCCTTGCTAAATTGGCCTTGCTAAATAGCCTGTAGTGTCCAGGGATGTGCAGGCCAGGTAGGTTAGCCATGGGAGATGCAGGATTACAGGGATAGGATAGGGGGTGTGTCAGGGTAGGATGCTCTTCAGAGGGTGTGGACTTGATGGGATGAATTGCCTGCTTCCACACTGTAGGGACTTTATGATTATACATTACATTCAGTTTTTTTTGCATTTGTGCAAAGCAAGAACATGCACTAAGTGACAATTCATCAACAACCACATGGTTGTATAACTCTGAAAATGTAAGCTGGAAGTGTACCAGTGGAGTTATTGAAAGAATGCATGGATAGAAATTGATTAGTAATCTATAAAACTAAGCAGGTAGAAAGCACAAGACAATGATTTTGATAACTTTTGAAGAAATAGGGTCACTTTATTATCTGGTTATACATCTGTGAAACACTTTCCCACATTTCTCCACATTAAAGTTTGCAGATTATTACTGAATGCAGAGTATGGAGAAACGGTCACCAATATTAGCCCCAGCCCACCAGTACAGCGATGTGTTGTGATAGACTACAATAATAAACATTAATGGGAACAGACAACTTTGTTGGAAATGGAACATCACATGGGAAAAAAAGGGAAAAGTAAAATATAGCCCTTTAGAGATAAGGAAAGGCCCAAGTAAATCTTGGAGAAGTCAACCAATTCTTCAGATAGAAAACAGGCATTAAATTTGTAGGAAGTTTACCTCCCTGTCTGTCCAGTGCATTTGAATCTGAGACTCTGCTGCCATCTACAGGATGACAGAACACTCACAATCAAAATATGCTTCCTCATCAATCTGTTCAGAGATGTTATTACACACCTCTGGTGCAGGTGGGACTTGAATCCAGGTCTCCTGGTCTGGAGACAGGGACATTACCATTGTACAACAAATGCTCCTAGGATGTATACATTCTGTACAAATTTAACTAAAGAAAACGATTACAGTTTGTCATTGTTTAAAATTATAATTTATCTAAACTGCAAATCAGTAAGTAAATAAACCAGTAACAAGTGACGTATATACATGCATTGTTAAAATACTGCAGAGAGGGCTGTCACCAATATGAATTGTTTCACAGATCACTCATCTCAAAGTTCTAAAAGCAACTTCTAGATAAATATCCCAATAGATTAAGGAAGGGAATTTAGCATGATTAAAGATGATTTATGGGGATGGATATACTGAAATGTATTTGGCAATTGGAAGAGTTCCTCGAATCATCCTGAAAGACAAATGGTTCCTGTTATAGCGGATGGAGCCAATGAAGGAAACACAAAAGCTGTCTCCATCATGTCAACAATCAACACACTTCTGATAGGAAGTGCAGATGATTTTTTTTTGTATCTGTGATGGTTTATATAAAGATACAGAATAACATTAATCAATCTTTCATGATACGGGAGCAGTCTTATACTACATAGCACACAGTGAATTAAGCTATGATTTTTCACACAAAGGGTAAATGCCTAATGCCTACTATGACACAAGGTTATACTTATACCCACAGAAAGCATGAACACCTGGACAGCTAATCCAGCCTTTAGGTGAATTACATTGTTTCTAGTGAGAAGGTCTTGGAGAGTCTTTTGTCTGTTACCTTTAGATGGCCCATCAATAATCTCGTAAACAATGAAGCTCTTTTAATCACACTGTTGTTGAGGTAACATTGTCAATTAAAAATATGGTTGAGTTCATACTACTTTACAATAGAAACACGTTGCAAGGAAATCTGACATTTTACACAAATACTTATATTGTTTCTATTGTTTTGTTTATTTATAAGTTCTGTCATCTCCTTTTGCTTCCCAGTGGCTTGTCTCTTACTCCCTTTGTTTTCCACTGAACTCTCCATGTACTTCACCTTTTCTCTCTGTCTTCTATCTTTTTCCAGATCTTCTTCATTCGTTCTCTTCCTGTGAGAGTGGTGTGTCTTTTCACTCCTGTCTGATTTTGATTACTGACTGAACTGTCTCAATTTTTGCAGTAAGGCCCATCCTATGCAGTAAATTTGTACCTTCATTGGGACAGACTGTAAGGCAGTTTGACCAGAATACAGTAGTCGTGGAAAACACAAGGCATTGGAGTGAAAATGGGGAACAGTGGGCCAGAGTAAGGTACAGAGTATGAAATCTGGATTGGTAATGAGTTGAAAAAGGTAGAGAAAACACCCATTGGAAAACACCAATCTGCCAAGACCCACTGTCAAGAACAATCACTGCTTTTGGAAGTAAACTCTTGAATGTTGGTCAAAGGAAAAGTGTCATGGACAAATTAAAAAGAAGTTTGCAGAAAGAAGAATAGTAAAAGCATTCCAGGACACTGTCTGTATTCTAATATTCTCTTCATCTGGGAAATGCACAGGTTAAAAAATAATCTATTTTTGTGTTACACAATTACATTCAAGCAAATGCATTTGATTATTGAAGGCCTATGGTTATGTTTTGTTTGTGCTATACATTTTTAAGACCTCCAGTTTCCAATAGAATGTCCAATTCTTTTTGACTAGAGAAGCACATACCAAGGGAACAGTATGAAGTACAGCCTTACCTTTTAAATGACAATGAAAGCAATCTTATTACCACAGCATAAGTGACACATATCAATATAACATGTCTTTACCCCCTCTCATCCTTGGTCTTATTGTGCCTTGCATGTGCTACCCATCTGCACTTTATGTGACAAATTTTATAAAATTTGGTCTCCACTTTCTTAGCACTCTGCTATTTCAGCACTGTTTTCAGAGGTTATATAAAATTGAAATTCAGTTTTCTGTGTCTACTGTTTTCATTCTTTTCTTTTTAGCACATTTGAAGCGAGTGTCATTCACAAGGCTCCACATAATCCACATTTGTGCTGGGTTTAGTTTGTGCACTACTATGAGATTGTTATATAAGCATGGATCAAAATTGAATGGTTTAGGTACACCAAGTGTCTTGAAGCCAATATGTGAAATTGGCGTTAACCCCAATTGCAACAAACACATGCCAACAAACACATCGTCTATTGGGAAGAGATCCACATTTGCTGCAGTCCGATGCAGCTCTAATACAGTTTTCCTGGACATTACATAGCCACCTCCTCCAGCATAGGGAGGATATGATTTATTTTCATACATGATGTTAGGAATGAAGTACTTAATTTTCTTATTTCTTTTCGGGATAGCATTGTGAATAATGTGCCCAGCAAAGAGATCATGATCTGGGTGAAAATCCTTGAGATATTCAATTGCATTTAATGTGTTCACAAAGACGTCATCATCTCCCTTTAAGACAAATTTTGCTGAGTAACAATCTGCAGCAAACCATCTGAGGAAATGGATCTCCTTCAATGTCAAATTGAAGAAACTGTCCTGGAAGTCCCATTGAAGGAGGTCACCATAGAGTTTGTATTCAGTTGCCACTAACTGATGGAGTGGCTGACCTTGGAATTTTTCTGTAATGCCCAACAAAAAAACTAATTTGACTTCAACTCCATTAATAACCCCTGCTTTTCCCCATGTATGTCGAATTGAGACCCGCCTGTCTATGTTGGGTGCCTTAGACTTAATAACTAATAATAAAAACAATTCTTGGGAGCATCCCTTTGGTTTCAGCAAAGCTTGAAAGGTCTGGCAGTGTTTATATTCCAGGAAATTCTGATACATCTTGGGTAGGTTTGAAGACTGGTTGGCGTATCGTTTATTTGGTAAACACTGAGAAGTTTTGGTTATATTTCTGCTTGCTTGAGGGACCAAAGTAGAATGTTCTTTTTCATGATTCTTCTCAGTTGCTCTGATCCCAGCTTGCCATTTGAAAAATAGCACACAAGCCGATGCTATTAAAGCAAGCCATAATGTTTTTCTTTTTCTCTTCAAATACATCATGAACAAAGCAAAAGCAGCACTGTCTCTGAAAGAGAGTGAAAAGTCACAACATGTATGAGGGTATGAACTAACGTTAATATATCAATGATCTGGAAATTTGCTATATCTGTCTTCCCTCAGAGGTGTAAACAATTTTTTATCCAAACGGGTTAATAGAGTGAACTAAAATAGCTTAAATTCACAAAAGTATGCACTCCCTGTGAAGATCCTGTCTATTTAAACTATGTGTAACTTTTTATTTTATGATATAAAAGCAGTGTCACAGTAATTTTAAAACATGGTTTATTATTATGACAGTACGCAAAGACTGATTTATTGAATATATTTTAGCAACCTCTTTTAGCTGTTGAAACGTTAATTGAGCTGATTGTTCAATCTTGGATTGATTACATGTCCTGTAGTTCTCAGTATACCCTGGACACCAGGAAGGAGAAGATTTTTGACACAGTGGTAGCGTCCCTATTTCTGAACTACAGAGCCTGAGATCAAGACCCACCTGCACTAAAGATGTGTTATAATATGTCTGAACAGGCTTTTTTCAAGCTACTGTTTATTGAGCTTCCCGAGTTGCTCATGAGAAGAGGGGGGTGAGCTGCCTTCTTGAATCACTGCAATCCATATGCTGTAGGCAGGTCCACAATGCCCTTCGAGATGGAATTCTAGGATTTTGACCCAGCGACAGTGAAGGAACAACAATATATCTCCAAGTCAGGATAGTGAGTGGCTTGGAGAGGAACTTGCAGGTTGTGATATTCCCAGGTGTTTGCAGCTCTTATTCTTCCTGGTGGAGGTGGTTGTGGGTTTGCAATGTGCTGTCTAAAGATCTTTGTGAACTTCTGCAGTGCATCCTCTAGATAGTACACACTGCTGCCATTGAGTATCAGTGATGGAGGGAGTGAATGTGGTACTAGTTAAGCAGGCTGCTTTGTCATAGAATCTGTACAGTGTGGAAGCAGGCCATTCAGCCCATCAAATCCATACTGATCCTCTGAAGAGCATCTCACCCAGACCCATCCCCCTACCCTATCCCTGTAACACTGCATTTCCCATGGCTAATCCATCTAGCCTGTACATCCTAGGCACTATGGGCGATTTAGCATCGCCAATCCACCTAACGTGTCAGCAGAAACCAGAGCACCCAGAGGAAACCTGCGTAGACGCAGAGAACATGTAAACTCCACCCAGACAGTTGCCCGAGGGTGGAATCGAACCCAGATCTCTGATGCTGTGAGACAGGAGTGCTAATTACTGAGCCGCTGCGCTACCATGCTGCCCTAAGGTACTGAAAAGCATAGAAGAACAGAAGGACCTTGATGTACAAACTTATACACAAAGTCCTGAAAGGATCGGGCGAGCTGGATAAGGTGGTTAAGAAGGGACATAGGGTGCTTTTCTTTATCAACTAAATGTATAAGAACACAGCGGATATGTATTAACTACATAAAGGACTGATTCAACCACAGCCAGAGAACTGCAGACAGTTTGGATCACCACCATAAAGGAAGGATGTGATCACAGTGGAGTGGGTACGAAGGAGATTTAGAACAAAGAAGTACAGCACAGGAACAGGCCCCTGGGCCCTCTAAACCTGGGCTGATCATCATGGCCAAAATAAACTAAAAAACAAACCTTCTGCCCTTATTCAGTCCCTATCCCTCTAATCCCTTTCATGTAACCATCCAGATACCTCTTAAATGTCGCCAATGTGCCTATTTCCACCACATCTTCTGCCAGTGCGTTCTGTGTGAAAAACTTGCCTCGCACATCTCCCTTAAACTTTTCCCCCTCACCCTAAACTTGGTCACCCTTGTAATTGAAACTTCAACACTGGGATAAAGCCTCTGACTATCCACCCTATCTATGCCTCTCATAATTTTGTATACCTCTATCAGATCTCCTCTCAGCCATTGTCTTTCCAGTGAGACCAAGCAACATCCTGATGAACCCGCTCTGCACTTTCTCCAAAGATTCCACATCTTTCTGGTAATGTGGCGACCAAAACTGCACACAATACTCCAAAGGCAGACTAACAAGGATTTTATATCGCTGCAACATGGTTTGCCAACTCATGTACTCCCTGCCCTGGCTGATGAAGGTAAGCATACTATATGCCTTCTAAATCACCTTTGCCACCTGTGTTGTTACTTTTAGGGAACTGTGGACCTGCCCGCCCAGACAGTCTGTATGTTAATGTTCCTAAGTGTTCTGCCATTTACAGTATAATTCACACCTAAGTTTGATCCTCCAAAATGCATCACCTCAGCATTTCTCTGGATAAAACTCCATCCACCATTTCTGTGCCCAAGTCACCAATCTATCTATATCCTGTTGTATCCTTTCACAATTGTCGGCACTATCAGCATATCCACCAATCTTCATGTCATACGCAAACTTATAAGGATGTTGCTGAAAATGAAGAATTTTAACTATGAACGGAGATCATTTACAGTTTGAACACAGAGGGGCGTGGCAAGGTTTAATTGAAGAATCTATTTCCTTTAATGATGAGGGATTATGGATTTAAACTAATTGGGAGAAGGATTAGAGCAGAGGTCAGAGGAATTATTTTCTCACTAAAAGTAGTGGGAATCTGGAAGCTGAAAAGATTGTATAGGCAGAAATCCTCATCACATTTCGTAAAAGAAAATGTTGATAGACTGAGAGTAGGTAAGTGGAATTCGAATGGAATGCTGTTTCGGAGTCAGGATAGCTATAATGAGCCGACTAGACTCCTCCTGTGTCACAATGTTTGTAGGTCTGGCACAGTGAACAGACAAAATTGTGACTATTTCCTTTACAAACTATTTAAAGATGTAGTTATCATTTCCTACGTTAAGAAAACTTTTTTCTTTTCCCTTTCATTATATTTGAGGAAGCTCTTTAATAATTGAGCTGGATGAGGAATTGACTCTCGGCCAGAAGTTGCTGAGTTTGATTTCTGTCAATGCTCACTTAGCCTTGAATTATTCCCAGAAGCATAAGATCAATAGTCTGTCTCAGGATGTGATATACGTATGAAAATACTTACTGTACTTACCACAATATCACAATCCTCTTGCCTGGGCACCCTTGATCAATCAGCAATGAAACATCAAGCAGTCGTGTACACATTGGAGAATGATGTATGAGGGTATTTTCTCTTTGTTTGCTCATTTGATCAGGTTCAATGTTGTGGTCCTGAATTAAAACCAGTTCTAATAAAAACATTGTTAGTCCATCGTTGAGAGCTTTTAATGCTCCTGGAGTCTACATCAGTCGGGCAATAGGAAAATGCAATGGAGATGTCTTTGTAATCATGCCCCAGATGTTCCACAGTATCTCATATTATGCTTCTGGTCTCAAAGGAGCTGCAAGAGGGCTCAAGCAGAAATAAGTGGAAATGACGTGTATCCTACAGTGAGAGGAAGAAAAATATCATAATGCTAATTGGAAGTGGGAAGACAAGATTGTATAATCTGAAAACATATATTTAAATGATACACCATAAATGATATAAATAACTACTTTCTAATTGACTTATCAAACAAATTTCAAATCTGTTTAAAAGGTAATCTACTAACAGAACTCATCCAACTGTTAATGTGTTGATCCTGTCTGATTTTGTGAGATCTGCTTCCTTGATCTGACATGACTGATCCTTTGACCACATTGAACCTGGTGTTGAAAGCTCATCAAAGGACAGGAGAGGTTAAAGTGCAGATTGTGCATGAGATAAGGTTAATCTTGGCAGCATTTACCCATCTTCTGTACTGCTGGGGTCAGGCAGCGTCAATTCAACACAGGCAGCTTATCAGCTGTTTAACTGCATGAGCAATACCCAGTGGTGAAACTGGGAAATGAGATACAGAGAACGGCCTAAAAGGATAGAGAATATACTAACAGTGAAGATGAGCTGTTGCAAAGATAACATGAAAATAAAACTAAAGATTCTATATCAGAACGTGCATAAGCTAATGAATTGGTAGGGCACATTGAAATAAATAAATATGATTCAATAGCTATTTAAGAAACATGGCTGCACAGTGACAGGATTGGACCTGACAGTTGAGTATATGATATTCAAGGCACCAATAGGAAGCTAGATAAAGGCGGAGGGGTAACACTATTAATCAATGATAGCATTGGTTAAATAGTTAGAGATGACCTTAGTTCAGGAGATTAAGTTTGGATGGAGATGATGAATAGTAGGGGAAAGAAGTCATCAATGGCAGTGGTGTACTGGCCTCCTAACAGTAACTCCAATATAAACAAAGCATACGTAAATAAATTGCTGCTCACAATGTGGTATCCTTCACAATGAGGAGACAAAACACAAGACTGGGTGACCACTTTGTGGAATACCTTCATGTTGTCTGTAAAAATGACCCCGAGCTTTCAGTTGCTTGTCACTTCAACACACCACTGTGTCCTCATGTCAACATTTCTGTCTCAGGCCTGCTGCAGTGTTCCAGTGAAGAGCAAAACAAGCTGGAGCAACATCACCTGATCTTGCACTGAGGCACCTTACAGCCTTTAGGACTCAACATCAAATTTAACAATTTCAGAACTTCCTTCCTTGTCTATTACCTACCCTCACAACTCCAGCTCCTGCCATGAAATGGGTTACTTTCAGCACAGCCATCCCATTTTCAGTTACTCCATTGTCCCTGTTATCACCTATCTAGCTTCTGTTCTTCCCTGGCCAACAATCAACAACCTCAATCTAACCCAGTCCCATTTGCCAGCATTTGACCCATATCCCTCTAAACCCTTCCTATTCACATACTCATTCAGATGTCTTTGAAATTCTGCAAGTTTACCAGCCTCCACCACTTCCTCTGGCAGCTCATTCTATACATGCACCACCCTCTGCATGAAAAAGTTACCCCTGAGGTCCTTTTTAAATCTTTCCCCTCTCACTTTAAACCTATGCGCTCCAGTTTTAGACTTTGCCATCCTCAGAAAAAGACCTTAGTTATTAACCCTATCCATGCCCCATGTGATTCTAAAAGGTTATCCATCAGCCTCTGATGTTCCAGGGAAAAAAAGCCCCAACCTATTCAGCCTCTCCCAAGAACGCAACCCCTCCAGCCCTAGCAACACCTTTGTAAATCTTTTTTGTGCCATCTCAAGCTTAACAGCATCCTTCCGATAGAAAGGTGACCAAAATCACACACAGCATTCCAAAAGTGGCCTAACCAGTGTCCTGTACAGCCAGAATATGACCTCCAACTCCTATATTCAAAGTTCTGACCAATGAAGGCAAGCGTGTTAAAGGTCTTCTTCACCACCCTGTCTACCTGCGACTCCATTTTCAAGTCACCTGCACCCCAACATCTCTTTATTTGGCAACACTCCCCAGAGGCCTAACATTGACTGTATAAGTCCTGCCCTGGTTTACCTGACCAAAATGCAACATCTCACATTTATCTAAATTAAACTCCTCCAACTCCTCGGCTGATTGGCCCAGCTGATCAAGGTCCCATTATACTCTGATTTTACCTTCTTCGCTGTCCACTACACTTCCAATTTTGGTGTCATCTGCACTCTTGCTCACCATATCTTCTATATTCACATCCAAATCATGCAGTATTCTGCTGGTCACAGGCCTTCAGACCAAAAAGCTACCCTCTACCATCACCTTCTGCTTCTTACCTTCAAGCCAAATTTGAGTCCAATTGGCGAGCTCTGCCCCCATCCCCAGGATCTGATGTGATCTAACCTTAATACCCAGTTTACCATGCAGAATCTTGTTGAATGCTTTGCTGAAGTCCATTTGGATAGCATCTACCACTCTGCCTTCATCAATCTATTTTGTCACTTCTTCAAAACTCAATCAAGTTAGTGAGACATGATTTCCCATGCTCAAAGCCATGTTGACCATCCCTAATAAATCCTTGCCTTTCCAAATGCATGTAAATCCTATCCCTCAGAATCCCCTCCAAATTGTGCCCACCAGTGATGTCAGCCTCACCGGTCTATAGTTCCCTAGATTTTCCTTACCACCTTTCTGAAATAATGGCACCACATTAGCCAACCTCCAGTCTTCCAACACCTCAACCATGCCTATCAATGATGCAAGTATCTCAGCAAGGGGCCCAGCAATCTCTTCCCTAGTTTCCCACAAATGGAAACACCTGATCAGGTTTTAGGAATTTATTTCCCTTTATATGTTTTAAGACCACCAGCAACTCCTATTCTGTAATAGGAACTCTTTTCAGGACATCGCTATTTATTCCCCCAAATTCCTCTGTCCTTATCCACAGAAAGTATTAATGTGAAATACTCATTTAATATCTTATCCATCTCCTGTGGGTCCACACATTGACAGCCTTGCTGAGCTTTAAGGGGCCCTATTCTCTCCCTAGTTACTCTTTTCTCCTTAATGTACTCATAGATTCTCAGCAGGTTTTGAGAAGATTTGTAGCTCAGGTTGTGGTTCTGCATATAGGTTTACTTGCTGAGCTGCAAGGTTTGTTTTCAGAGGCTTTGTCACCATACTAGGTGACATCATCAGTGAGCCTCCAGATGAAACACTGGTGCCATGGCCCATTTTCTATTTATGTGTTTAGATTTCCTTGGTGATGTCATTTCCTGTTCCTTACCGAATATTTTTGGATTATCCTTAACCCTAATTTCCAAAGCTATCTTATTTCCGCTTTTTGCCCTCCTGATTTCCTTCTTAAATACGCTCCCACTGCTGTAGGGATTCACTAGATCCCAGCTATCTATACTTGACATGTGCTTCCTTCATTTTCTTGAAGAGAGCCTCAATTTCTCCATTCATTCAGCATTCCCTACGCCTACCAGCTTTGCCCTTCACACTAACAGGAACGTACTGTCTCTAAGCTCTGGTTATCTCATTTTAAAGGCCTTCTACTTCCCAACAGTCCCTTTCTTTGTGAATCGTCTCTCCCAATCAATCTCCCTGTCGAATACCATGAAAATTGGCTTTACTCCAATTTAGAACTTTAACTTGTGGATCAGTTTAATCCTTTTCCATAATTTAAAAAAGAATAGAATTATGATCATGTGCCCCTAAGTGCTCCCACACTGACACTTCAGTCACTTGTCCTGCCTTATTTCCCAAAAGAAGGTCCATATGCTCCAATCAATCCGCCATCTGGTTGCCAGCCATTTTAACTTTCCCTCCCACTCCCCCAACAGCATGTCTATCTTGTGCCTTGTCCACCATCAAAATAAGGCCAGACGCAAACTGGAGGAAGAATACCTTATTTTCCACCTCGGGAGCTTACAATCATATGGCCTTAACACAGAATTCACGAGCTTTCAAATCTCCCAATCTCTCCCTCACCTCATCCCAAGACGAGCCCTCCATCTCCACCCCTGCCCCTTGACCTGACCTACTTGACCTTCCTTCCTACCTTTCTGCTTCATCCTTCCCACTGACCAATCACTATCACCTACTACCTGCAGCCACCTAATGTCATTCCATCTAGTTTTCCGCCAGGCTCACACCCCTCTCTCTATTTATTTCTCAACCCTTTTCCCCTTCCCCAGTCCTGATGAAAGGTTCCAACCTGAAACATCAACTCTCCTGCTCCTCTGATGCTGCTTAACCTGCTGTGCTTTTGCCAGCTCCACACTTTATCAACTCTGACTTTCCAACATCTGCAGTCCTCACCATCTCCTTCTCTAGTAAGTACGTCTACACATTGAATAAGAAAGTTTTCTTGTACACACTTAACAGATTCCTCCTCAACAAAGCTCTTAACACTATGACATTCCCAGTCTATGTTTGGAAAGTTAAAATGCCTTCCCATTAAAGCCCTATCATTCTTACAGATGTCTGAGATCTTCTTACATATTTGCTTCTCAGTTTCCCTCTGTCACCTGGGGGGATGGAGGGGCCTATAATACAATACAAACAAGGTGATCATTTCTTTCTTATTTCCCAGTTTTACCCATGTATCTTCATCGGACAATATCCCAGGAATATCCTCCCTAAGTATAGCTGTAATGTTATCGCTAACCAAAAACGCCACTCCTTCTCCTCTCCTGCCTCCCTTTCAATCCTTCCTACAGCATCTATACTCCTGGAACATTAAGCTGCCAGTCCTGTCCATCCCTGAGCCACATTTCTGGAATAGCTAAGATATAGTCCTAAAAGTCAAGTGAGCTTTTGTCCCTCTGCTCGACAGGAGGTTTCTGTCCTCCCTGAGCTTGCCTTAGGCATTACGGTGTGGCAATCAAACTCCCCACCTGTCACTGTCCCCAGAGTGGGTCCCCTCGGGGTTTGCCTCCCTGCTGAGCTGGTAAGTGGAAAACAATAAGAGCAGCCGAAGCCTCCCACTTATTCCACACCTCTCATGTCTCTGCATAGTGCCAGATTAGTGCTGAAAATGTGTTGCTGGAAAAGCGCAGCAGGTCAGGCAGCATCCAGGGAACAGGAGAATCGACGTTTCAGGCATAAGCCCTGAAGAAGGGCTTATGCCCGAAACGTTGATTCTCCTGTTCCCTGGATGCTGCCTGACCTGCTGCGCTTTTCCAGCAACACATTTTCAGCTCTGATCTCTAGCATCTGCAGACCTCACTTTCTCCTCTTAGTGCCAGATTAGTGTCAGGCTCGACAGACTCTTGCTCCCAATCATACCTGCATGGGCAGCACGGCGGCTCAGTGGTTAGCACTACTGCCTCACAGCGCCAGGGACACAATTCCAGACTTGGGCGACTGTCCGTGTGGAGTTTGCACATTCTCCCTGTGTCTGTGTGGGCTTCCTCCGGGTGCTCTGATTTCCTCCCACAGTCCAAAGGTGTGCAGGTCAGGTGAATTGGCCATGGTAAATTGCCCATATTGTTAGGTGCATTAGTCAGATGTGGGTGGGTTACTCTTCAGATGGTTAGTGTGGACCTTTTGGGCCAAAGGGCCGCTTTTCACACTGTAGGGAATCTAACCTAATCTAAGTTCATCTGCCTTATCTGTCAGGCCTCTTGCTTTGAAGTAAATGCAGTTTAATTGATCAGTCTTACCTCATTTTCTATGAGAAAGTGGGGGGGGGGAGGTGAGTGCAAAAGGGGCTGAGAGATACGGCACGGTGGGCGGCACGGTGGCACAGTGGTTAGCACTGCTGCCTCACAGCGCCAGAGACCCGGGTCCAATTCCCGCCTCAAGCAACTGACTGTGTGGAGTTTGCACATTCTCCCCATGTCTGCGTGAGTTTCCTCCGGGTGCTCCGGTTTCCTCCCACAGTCCAAAGATGTGCAGGTCAGGTGAATTGGCCATGCTAAATTGCCCGTAGTGTGAAGAGGTAAGTGTAGGGGTATGGGTGGGTTGCACTTCGGCGGGTCGGTGTGGACTTGTTGGGCCGAAGGGCCTGTTTCCACACTGTACGTAATCTAATCTAATAACTGGGATGTGGTGGGAAGGTAGCTGGGAATACCATAGGTAGATGAAGGTGGGGGTGATGGTGATAGAATGGAAAGTGAAGCAGATAGGTGGGAAGGAAGATGGACAGATAGGACAGGTCAAGAGGGCGGTCCTGTGTTGGAGGGTTGGATCTGGGATAAGGTGGGGGCAGGGGAGATGAGGAAACTGGTGAAATTGGCATTGATCCCATGAGGGTGGAGAGTCCCAATGCGGAAGATGAGCTGTTTTTCCACCAGTCGTCAGGTGGCTAGAGTTTGGTGGTGGAGGAGGCCCAGGACTTGCATATTCTTGCAGAGTGGGAGGGGGAATTCAGTCACAGGGCAGTGGGGTTGTTTAGTGTGTGTCCTGGAGATGTGCTCTGAAATGTTCCACAAGTTGATGTCCTGTCTCCCCAATGTAGAGGAGACCACATTGAGAGCAATGGGCATAGTAGATGAGATGTTTGGATGGGCAGGAAAATCTCTTATCTCATTTTCAGCCAAGCTCTTGTCTGCCCTGATGATTTGACTTACTCTTCTTACCTACTGCACCTGCTTCAGCCTTTTCTCTTTCTCACAATTGCTTTGGGTGTCTCCCCACTGTCCTTACCAGTTCAAAGCCTCCTGAGTACCATTAGTAAATCTCCCTGCAATGATATTGGTCCACTTGCAATTCAAAGGAACTCCTCCCTCTTAAACAGGTCATTTTTATCCCTAATAAGTTCCCAGTGGTCCAAATATATGAATCCTTGCCCCCTGCATCAGCTCCTCAGCCACACATTCATCTGCTCAATCCTCCTAGTCCTACTGTCACTAGCACATGGCAGCAGTAGCAGTCCAGATATTGCTGCCCTCGAGGACCTACTTTTTAATCTCTTGCCTAGTTTCCTATATTCTCTCTGCAGAACCTCATCCCTTTCTCTATCTATGTCATTGGTACAAATGTGCACAATGACCTTCTGATAGTCATTCACCCCTTTCAGAATATTCTGCATTCTCTCTGAGACATCCTTGACTATGGCACCAAACAGGCAACACACCATCCTGATCTCTCACTGGCAGCTGCAGAAACATTTGTTTGTGCCCCAGACAAGAGAGTTCCCTGTTCAATTGATCGCTTGGAACCTGACATACTCCTCATTACAGTAGAGACAGTCACAGTACCAGAAACCTAGCTGTCAGTGCAATACTTCCCTGCAAGGCATACCTGTTTGAGATGGGGATAGCCATGGAAGATTCGTGCACTACTTGGCTACCTCTCCTACCTTTCCTAGCAGTAAACCATCTACCTGACGGTATCCGCCATGTCTCCACCTTCCTGAAATTGTCACCCATCACATCCCTTTGCCCTTGTAAACTCTTCATTGTGGAGAGAAATCAAAGGCTGCAGGTGCTGGAGATCAGAGCCAAAAAGTGTGGTGCTGGAAAAGCACAGCCAGTCAGGCAGCATCCAAGGAGCTGGAGAGTCGATGTTTCAGGCATAAGCTCTTCATCACATTCCTGATGGGTGACAATGGTACCTCTCCATTGGTATTATGTACTATTGATGTAAAGTGAATCTAATTTTGCAGAATAGGAATTTCACAACTGTAAAGTTACTTTCACTGTCCCCACCCAAGAACATGCAAGTACACTGTAACTACCTAGAGACCTTGTACACAGAAGTATTGGTTAAGTCACAGAGATGTTTTTTTTTTTAAATTGGGAACTTTGATAGGAAATCAGATTCAAAAGGCATTTTCATTCTGCGGACTTTTAAGAATTTGGGCCTGTTTTAACATTTTGATCATGTTTTCCTTTTTATGGTAGACAATCTTTATTTTACACTGATACTAAATGTATCCCCTCACAGTAACAAAATGCTTCATTTCCCTCCACATTACGAGGGGAAACATTGATAATGTCAGCACATCACAAGATTATGACTGAATTATGCACTTCCGTGTACATTTATATATTGTAACTGCCATATCCACTTTTCAACAGTAGGTTCAAGTCAGTCGTTGATATAAACACAATGTTATACAGTAAACATGTTTTCCTTAAAACATTAGTGGGTGGAAGGAACTTATTTTCAAATGTAAATATAGATCTCCAATCTTACAGATTAAGTATGCTTGCTTTTGCAGACTTATTGTAATGTATTATCAATGAACAATGAGGAAATTAAAAGTAACCTATAAGTTTTAGATTGATAAATTATTCTTTCATCTTAATTGATGCAGCAGCCAGTAAAAAAGAACAAAGGCTGTAGCCAGACACACAGACATCTTAAACACATTACCCATACCGACATTTACAATGGTGTTTTTAATCTAACAGTGAGTGAAATGTGTCAAACATTACCAAAAATGCATTAAGGCCTTACCTGGTCACTTATTTATCTTGGTTTGGTTTGATACACTGTTTCTGGAACCTGATAATCATAAATGAAAATACTTGAGGTAGGAGGTACTGAAAGGAGTGCTGTTTACTCATACTCCTTATAAAAGGAGCCGTAACGTCAATGTATCATAAGGAAATGCACTAAGTGGCCATTCCTCAGGGATACTGAGAGTGTGTAACTATGGAGACCTGGGATGAAGATACATACACAGAAAAGGTACTGATGAATTAATGAAGAGAGACAAACACTAGGAAATGTAACATTTTAATCTGGCTAATCATCCACACAAGGAATTGAGATATTCATACATCTTCTGGAGAGGGTGTGGTTGTGTTTTCCATCAGCAGTAACATACTGATTTCAATTTAACTCTATTGAAAATCAGTGCTTTTTTTTTCTCCATTTGTTCCTTTATTGATATTTAATTCCAAAAAAAAATTCCTGAGCTTAATACAGAAACTGTGAACACTTTGGAAAATAAGAGGAGCAGTGAGATCTAAGAACAAATTATTAAAAATTGCAACAAGGATTAATAAGGCTGTACTAAAGCAAACAAAGCACTGAGGTTCATTTCCATCGAGGTTTAGAATTGTATTATCGAAATGTAACACAAATGAAATATATGATTCTGTTTACTTGAGGATTTCTGATAGGCTTATTTAGGGATACACATATTTACTGTGCAAAGTGATCTCCAGATATAGTATGTGCTTAGGTTACTACAGTGCAGAAACTGTGATCATATGATAACATACAGTTACTTGGCTCATTCGCACACTGAGCATTTAAAGAGACATCACTCCAAAGGAGATAACAACAGAAATCAGGAGAATCTCTTTAATCAGAGGATGAACAGAATTTGAACTCACTATCACAAAAAATAGTTGTGGCAAAGAACATAGGTCCATCACCAGGAAGCTGTTTAAGTAGGAGCAAATTACTGCAAAGGCTGGAATCTGTACTGAAAACAACAAATGCTGGAGGTCACAGAGGGTCAGACAGCATCCATGGGGTGAGAGCAAGCTAATGTTCGATTGTAGATGACTGTTCATCAGAGCTATATAATTACATGCAGGAGAAAAGCATAGAAAGATGTGCTGAAGGAGTTAGATGAGAATAGAAGAACATAAGAACTAGGAGCAGGAGTAGGCCATCTGGCCCTTTGAGCCTGCGCCGCCATTTAATAAGATCTTTTTGTGGCCTCAGCTCCACTTACCTGCCCTTTCATATAACCCTTAATTCATTTACTGTTCAAAACATTATCTATTTTAGCTTTGAAAGCATTTACTGAGGAAGCCTCAACTACTTCACTGGGAATTCCATAGATTCACAACCCTCTGGGTGAAGAAGTTCCTTCTCAATTCAATCCTAAATCATCTCCCCCTAGTTTTGAGGCTATGCCCTCTTGTCCTAGTTTCACCCACCAGTGGAAACATCCTCTCTACATCTATCTTATCTATTCCATTTATAATTTTATATGTTTCTATAAGGTCTCCCCTCATTCTTCTAAATTCCAATGAATATAATCCCAGGCTACTCAGTCTCTCCACATAAGCCAACCCCCTCAACCCTGGAATCAACCTACTGAACCTCCTCTGCACCCCTTCCAGTACCAGTCTATCCTTTTTCAAGTGAGGAGACCAAAACTGTACACAGTACCACAGGTGTGGCCTCACCAGCACCCTATATAGCTACAACATAACCTTGCTGCTTTTAAGCTCAATCCCTTTAGCAATGAAGAATAAAATTCCATTTTCCTTCCTAATTACCTGTTGTATCTGCAGACTGATCTTCTGTGATTCATGCACAAGGCATTCATGTCCCTCTGCATAGCAGCATGCTGCAATTTTTTTTACCATTCAAGTATTACTCCTTTTTAATGTTATTCCTACCAAAATGGATGACTTCACATTTATTAACATTGTATTCCATCTGCCAGATCTTTGCCCACTCATTTAAATGATGTCCCTTTGCAAAGTTTCACAGTCCTCTGCACACTTTGCTTTCTCACTCATCTCAGTATCATCTGCAAACTTTGACAAACTACACATGGTCCCCAACTCCAAATCATCTATGTAAATTGTGAATAATTGTGGTCCCAACACTGATCACTGATTTCCAACCTGAAAGGCAATTATTTATCCCTACTCTTTGCTTCCTATTAGTTAACCAATCCTCTATCCATGCACCCCTCTATCCAGGAGTGAGGTACATAATTCCTTGAAAGTGGTGTCACAGAGAGGCAGGGTGGTGAAGAAGGCAATTGGTACATTTATATTCGTCGGTCGGAGCTTTGAGTACAGAAGTTGGCGTGTCATGTTCCGCCTGTACAAGACATTGGTAAGGCCGCATTTGGAATACTGGATACAATTCTGGTCACCCTGCAATTGGAAGGATGTTATTAAACCAAAAAGGATGGACACAACCACCTGATGAAGGAGCAGCGCTCTGAAAGCTAGTGCTTCCAAATAAACCTGTTGGATTATAACCTGGTGTTGAGGGATTATCAAACTTGTGCCAATTTGTATATTTGTTAAGGATTTAGATGGAGAGGAATTTGTTAAGTGTATACAAGAAAACTTTCTGGTTCAGTTTGTGGATGTACCTACTAGAGAAGGTGCAAAACTTGACCTACTCTTGGGAAATAAGGCAGGGCAGGTGACAGGTGTCAGTGGGGGAGCACTTTGGGGCCAGCGACCATAATTCTATTAGTTTTAAAATAATGATGGAAAAGGATAGACCAGATCTAAAAGTTGAAGTTCTAAATTGGAGAAAGGCCAATTTTGACGGTGTTAGGCAAGAACTTTTGAAAGCTGATTGGAGGCAGATGTTAGCAGGTAAAGTGACAGCTGGAAAATGGAAAGCCTTCAGAAATGAGATAATAAGAATCCAGAGGAAGTATATTCCTATCAGGGTGAAAGGAAAGGCTGGTAGGTATAGGGAATGCTGGACGACGAAAGAAACTGAGGGTTTGGTTAAGAAAAAGAAGGAAGCATATGTCAGGTATAGACAGGATAGATCGAGTGAATCCTTAGAAGAGTATAAAGGCAGTAGGAGTATACTTGAGAGGCAAATCAGGAGTGCAAAAAGGAGACATTTGATAGCATTGGCAAATAGGGTTAAGGAAAATCCAAAGGGTTTTTACAAATACATTAAGGACAAAAGGGTAACTAGGGGGAGAATAGGGCCCCTCAAAGGTCAGTAAGGCAGCCTTTGTGTGGAGCCGCAGGAGATGGGGGAGATACTAAACAATTTTTGTTGCAAACGTTTCGTCCCCTGTCTAGGTGACATCCTCAGTGCTTGGGAACCTCCTGTGAAGCGCTTCTGTGGTGTTTCCTCTGGCATTTATAGTGGCCTGTCCCTGCCGCTTCCGGTTGTCAGTTTCAGCTGTCCGCTGTAGTGGCCGGTATTGGGTCCAGGTCGATGTGTTTGTTGATGGAGTTTGTGGATGAGTGCCATGCTTCTAGGAATTCCCTGGCTGTTCTTTGTTTGGCTTGCCCTATAATGGTAGTGTTGTCCCAGTCGAATTCATGTTGCTTGTCGTCTGCGTGTGTGGCTACTAAGGATAGCTGGTCGTGTCGTTTCGTGGCTAGTTGATGTTCGTGGATGCGGATCGTTAGCTGTCTTCCTGTTTGTCCTATATAGTGTTTTGTGCAGTCCTTGCATGGGATTTTGTACACTATCCCATGCAAGAAGCATGGCACTCATCCACAAACTCCATCAACAAACACATCGACCTGGACCCAATATTACCGGCCACTACAGCGGACAGCTGAAACTGACAACCGGAAGCGGCAGGGACAGGCCACTATAAATGCCAGAGGAAACACCACAGAAGCGCTTCATAGGAGGCTCCCAAGCACTGAGGATGTCACCTAGACAGGGGACGAAACGTTTGCAACAAAGATTTCCAGCTTGGCGAACAGAACCACAACAACGAGCACCCGAGCTACAAATCTTCTCCCAAACTTTGAGATACTAAACAAGTATTTTGCATCAGTATTTACTGTGGAAAAGGTCATGGAAGATATAGAATGTGCAAAATAGAGGTGACAATTTGAAAAATGTCCATATTACAGAGGAGGAAGTGCTGAATGTCTTGAAAGGCACAAAAGTGGATAAATCCCCAGGACCTGATGAGGTATACCCTAGAACTCTGTGAGAAGTTAGGGAAGTGGTTGCTGGGCCTCTTGAGATATTTGTATCACCAATAGTCACAGGTGAGATGCCGGAAGACTGGAGGTTGGCTAATGTGGTGCCACTCTTTAAGAAAGGTGTAAGGACAAGCCAGAGTACTATAGATGGTGAGCTTGACGTCAGTGGTGGGCAAGTTGTTGGAGGGAATCCTGAGGGACAGGTTGTACATGTATTTGGAAAGGCAAGGACTGATTAGGGATCGTCAACATGGCTTTGCGCGTGGGAAATCATGTCTCACAAACTTGATTGAGTTTTCTGAAGAAGTTACAAAGAGAATTGATGAGGGCAAAATGGTAGATATGTATATGGACTTCAGTAAGATGTTCGACAAGATTTTTCATGGGAGACTGGTTAGCAAGGTTAGATCTCATGGAATACAGAGAGAACTAGCCATTTGGACTCAGAACTGGCTCAAAGGTAGAAAACAGAGGATGGTGTTAGAGGGTTGCTTTTTAGACTGGAGTCCTGTGACCAGTGGAGTGCCACAAGTTTCCGTGCTGAGTCCACTACTTTTCATCATTTAAATAAATGATTTGGATGCGAGCATAAGAGGCATGGTTAGTAAGTTTGCAGATGACACCAAAATTGGAGGTGTAATGGACAGCGAAGAGGGTTACCTCAGATTACAATGGGATCTTGATCAGATGGGCCAATGGGCTGAGAAGTGACAGATGGAGTTTAATTTAGATAAATGCGAGGTGCTGCATTTTGGAAAAGCAAATCTTAGCAGGACTTATACAACTTGAGTGTTGCTGAACAAAGAGACCTTGGAGTGCAGGTTCATAGCTCCTTGAAAGTGGAGTCGCAGGCATATAGTATAGTGATGAAGGCGTTTGGTATGCTTTCCTTTCTTGGTCAGAGTATTGAGCACAGGAGTTGGGAGGTCACGTTTCGGTTGTACAGGACATTGGTTAGGCCACTGTTGGAATATTGCGTGCAATTCTGCTCTCCTTCCTATCGGAAAGATGTTGTGAAACTTGAAAGGGTTCAGAAAAGATTTACAAGGATGTTGTCAGGGTTGGAGGATTTGAGCTATAGGGAGAGGCTGAACAGGCTGGGGCTGTTTTCCCTGGAGTGTTGGAGGCTGAGGGGTGACCTTATAGAGGTTTATAAAATCATGAGGGGCATGGACAGAATAAATAGGCAAAGTCTTTTCCCTGGGGTCAGGGAGTCCAGAACTAGACGGCATAGGTTTAGGGTGAGGAGGAAAGATATAAAAGAGAACTAAGGGGCAACTTTTTCACACAGAGGGTGGTGCATGCATTGCGCTGCAAGAGGAAGTGATGGAGGCTGGTACAATTGTAACATTTAAAAGGTACCTGGATGGGTATATGAATAGGAAGGGTTCGGAGGGATATGGGCAGGTGCTGGAAAATGGGACTAGATTGGGTTGGGTTATCTGGTCGGCATGGACGAGTTGGACCGTGCTGTTTTTGTGCTGTACATCTTTATGACTCTATGACTTGGCCTCCACAGCACTGCAGGGCAATGAGTTCCACCCTTTTTTGAGATCCTCAATAAATTCTCATAAATGAGTCAGACACAATTTCCCTTTCATGAAGCCGTGCTGACACTACTTGGTAAGGTTATTAATTTTCAAATATTCTGGGATTATTCCTTAATTATTGATTCCAACAATAGATAATAAGCTAATCAGCTGTGAGGTACCCATTTTTTGCCTCTTTCCCTTTTTGAACAGGGGAGTTACATTGGTAGGTTTAATTCTCTGGTACTTTTCCAGAATCTAAGGATTTTTGGAAAATTATAACCAGTGCATCCACTATCTCTAGCTACTTCTTTTAGGATCCTAGGATACAAGCCACCAGGGTCAGGGGACATATCTGCCTTTAACCCTATTAGTTTGTCTAAAAATAATTCTCCAGTGAGGGGGATGGAACCTAATTCCTCCTCTATATTCTTTAGCATTAATAGGATGCTGAAAGTACCTTCCACCATAAAGTCTGATGTCTGTTTAATTCCTTTGCCATATTTTTAGTCCTCATAACTATCTCCTCAGAATAATTTTCTAAGGGGCCTATGTTCACTTTGACCTTTCTCTTTCTTTTTATGTATTAAAAGAACCTCTTATTGTCAGTTTTTATATCCCTCGCTAGTTTGCCCTCGTAATTTATTTCCCTCTTTGTTTATCTTTTTAGAGCTTCTTTGCTGAGTTCTGAATTTATCCCAGTCTTCAGAACTATCTCTGATCTTTCCTGTCTTATATGCTTTTGGTTCAACTTAATACTCTCATTAACTTCCTTGGTTAGCCATTCTTTTAGAATCCTTCCTCCTTACTATGTTGTATTTTTGTTGAGAGTCATGAATTACCTCTGTACATGTCTGCTATTGCTTGCTTAATGTCTTTCCTGCTAATCTATCCACCTAGTCCACTTTAGCCAACTCTATCCTCATTTCATTGTAATTCCCTCTGCAGTCAAAGATTCAATTGCTTGTGACAGATGAGTGATGTTTGGAGTTTCCCAACATCTTACATCGTTGGGCAGGATAAAGAGGGTGAAAGCACTGGATACTGCAAAGGAAATGGATTTTGACAACAAACAGCAATGGTATGAAAATTTATGCTCCAGAACGTGCTGCTTCCCTAGCCAAACCGGTCTAGTACAGCTGCAATACCCTGGTGTGTCCCCAACAATGTGGAAAATTGCCGATGTATGTTTCTAAAAAAAAAGCAGGATAAATCCAACCCAACCAATTACCACATCATCAGTCTACTCTCAATCATCAGTAAAGAGATGGAAGGTGTCATTAACAGTGCTATCAAGCAGCATGTCCTCAGCAATAACCTGCTCAGTGACGCCCAGTTTGGGTTCCGCCAAGGCCACTCAGCTCCTGACGTTATTACAGCCTTTGAGTCTAACCTTAGCTTCTGCCTCAAAGCTAGTGAACAGCACAAAGAGTTGACTGCCAGCTGCTTACTATGGTCAGTTCAATGAAATAATTATTTGTAACTGCTTGTTTGTGCTTAAGGGTTTGGGGTGTTGAGTCATCTCCAACAAGCATTCTCTCCAATTAAACATTCAGATTCTCTGTGTTGTAGAGATGTTGTAATCAAGCTGTTCAGAGACACACCTCCAGAACTGATGAGACTTGAACTCAGGCCAACTGGCTAAAAGGTAGGGTCACTACCACTGCACCACAAGAGCCCGCTTCTTTATTGGATAAGTCAGTTAATATTTAAAAATGTTAAATGACATTACAAGATTAGCCGCACCCATCAGGATATAAAGGACTGCTCCTTGTAGGAGCTTCCCAGTTACCAGTTCCTTACTTATAAGGAGAAAGTGAGGACTGCAGATGCTGGAGATCAGAGTCGAGAGTGTGATGCTGGAAAAGCATAGTAGGTCAGGCAGCATCTGAGGTGCAGGAGAATTGACGTTTCGAGGCATAAGCCATTCCTGATGAAGGGCTTATGCCCAAAACATCGATTCTCCTGCTCCTCGGATGCTGCCTGACCTGCTGTGTTTTTCCAGCACTACACTCTCGACTTAAAGTTGTTCTAAGACAGAGCTCCAAAAGTGGGGATCGGGACCCAAAGCTATCCCCTGGACAGTAAATGCCCCTCCCGCACATCTTGCCTTAATAGGCCTTCACCTCTCCTTCCCACAGCTGACTGAGGCAATGGGTCAGTTCCCAAGCTTCAAATTTGGATCACATGAGGATAAAATATTTAAGAAGCATTGTTTGAATAGTTAGCATTTAACTAAGCTGTAATGTATGTTTTCTCTTAAATTCAGCCTCCCGTCACATGAAAGATTATCGTGACCTTCAAATGAAATATAATCTGTTCTGTTTTATCAAGAGTAAGCTCCTTCTTCTGCCACAGGTTTTGTCTGAGCATCCTTACCCATTTGACATCAGTAACTTAGACTAACAACAAGAAGAAAGATTGCTGGGAATGAAGCTGCCCAAGGCAACCCAACAAGCACACTGTTCTGAGTGGACAAAGAGCTCCTTTGCTGAATTCTGAATTTATCCCAGTAATCGCTTCCTTACATGCTTTTGGTTCAACTTAATACTCTCATTAACTTCCTTGGTTAGCCATTCTTTTAGAATCCTTCCTCCTTACTATGTTGTATTTTTGTTGAGAGTCATGAATTACCTCTGCACATGTCTGCTTATTGCTTGCTTAATGTCTTTCCTGCTAATCTATCCACCTAGTCCACTTTAACTAACTCTATCGTCATTTCATTGTAACTCCCTCTGCAGTCAAAGATTCAATTGCTTGTGACAGATGAGTGATGTTTGGAGGTTGCCACATCTTACATCATTGGGCAGGATAAAGAGGTTGAAAGCACTGGATACTGCAAAGGAAATGGATTTTGACAACAAACAGCAATGGCACTTGTGCTCCAGGACATGCTGCTCCCCTAGCCAAGGTGGTCCTTCTAAGGACCAATTCTGTCCACAATAAGATGGTGACTGTGGTAGTATCTCTCATGCATGAGTGGTCGTGAACAAATCTTCAGCTCTCCTAAAACTACAGATATCCAAGGAGAACAAAGAAGAAAACATTACAGCAAAAAACTGTTATTGTATCTTTAAATATTCAGGACCTCAAAAGCCCAGAATCTGACAGATTCTGTGAATGTGGTAGTCAGCAGTTAACAAACACTGCAGACAGGTACCAGTACTCAGTGTGCCTGTAAAAGTTCAAAGGCTCCAGGGGTAGTGAAAACATTTGTGTAGATCACTGAAAGTCTTATTAGAGTGACTGTAATAAAAGTTCAAATAATAAACCCAGGAAAAATATCAAACATCCAAAATAATTTAAATTCTTAAGAGGCAGGTTGAAAATGTTTACACGTAAGGGAAAACTCTAGGATTAGAAGCGAAGGCCTAAAGTACTTTATTTAATAAACTAGCAGTGTTAAAATCACTTGAAATCTTCAGGAAAAGCTGCAAAATAAAACGCACATTCAATTTTCCAAAAATTAAAAGAATCATTAAATTGGCAATGTTTAAAAGAATCATTAAATTCACTGATTAGAGTGAAGTAGTTGAAGGCAGAAGATAGGTTTATGAAAATAATTTTGAGTGGTAAAATAATTTTTGTTTTTCAATTAAAATATTCTTAAAGACTCAATAACAGAACATAATCATTTTTTTTCTCTCAACTTAAAATGGTGTGCATACCTGAAGAAAGTTGAAAGGGTGTGAATTGTCCATATTACCCAGAAAGGAAAACAGAGCAGATGTTCGGTCTTGCTCCATCTTGGGGAAAAATTACAGCACTTCTTCAATTAAAGCATTTCAGTTATCTTTAAACATTTGAAAGCCATTATTCCTCCAAAAGGAATAGGAGGGCATGGTGGCTCAGTGGTTAGCACTGCTGCCTCCCAGTGCCAGGGTCGCAGGTTCAATTCCAGCTTTGGGCAACTATGTGGAATTTACACATTCTCCTCATATCTGCGAGGGTTTCCTCCAGGTGCTCCCACAATCTAAAGACCTGCAGCTCAGGTGAATTGGCCATGTTAAATTGCCCGCAGTGTTAGGTGCATTAGTCAAAGGAAAACGGGTCTGGGTGGGTTACTCTTCAGAGGGTTGGTGTGGACTGGTTGGGCTGAAGGGCCTGTTTCCACACTGTAGGGAATCTAATATAACTCTGAAACATTCAGCATTTTTTAAAGTTGAAATTACAGAAAATTTCTGAAAAGGAAAATGAAAAGATAGAAGGAAAAAGCGTTTACTAAAACAACAAAACTTATTTCTGACAAATATTCATAGAATTCACTTTGTGAAAGATAAATTAAACTTTTTTTAATAGATATTTTTATTGAAAATTTAACATATTTTTACAAGTTTACAAATAAAAAAAATCCCAAGTATAAACATTAATATATAATTAAATCTTAAATAAATAATAACCAAAATCTATCAAACAGAAAAAAGAGATACCGAGAGAAGAAAAACTAAACTCAACTAACTACTAATCTAACCTACAACTAACCAGAGTGTATAATTAAGTCTCTTACATTATTCAGGGGGAAAAAAACACAGAAATTGAGTAGTGAGATACATGCTCAGAGTGTGTTAACATCAAATCATAACAAAACCCGTATTCGTGTGGGATTCCTCTCCCAAGGGGCCTCGGACCAGCCAGGTTCACCATCTCAATTAAATAAAAGCCCTTGTTAGGATGGCCGAAATATCTGTATTTGTGTAATTCAAGAAGGGCTGACATATTTTATGGAACAATTCGGTCTTTTGGTGCACCATATTTGTAAGGAAGTCAAGGGGAATACATTCCATGATCATTCTGTGCCAATTTGAAAGTCCAGGGGGGTCCTCAGCCACCCAGTTTACCAAAATATTTTTCCTTGCACAGAAAGGGAGAATAGAAAATAACCTCTTCCCGTGCATATCCAGGGAGGGTAAGTTTGAAAATCCCAAAAGGAGAGATACAGGGTCCACTCTAATTTCCGTTCCTAAGATTTCTGTCAGAGCACTTGCTACTTTAATCCAATATCTAAGGATCTTATGGCAGGTCCATAAGCAACGTACAAGAGTGCCCACCTCTATTTTGCATTTGGGACACATTGGAGATGTTCCTGCCTTAAATTGTGCCAATCGATCTGGTGCCATATGGGCCCTATGAAGTATATTCAACTGAATGGCCTGAGTTCTGTTGCAGATGGTGATTCTTCTGGCATTTTCCCAAATGTCATTCCACATTTCTATAGATATTTCCAGTCCCAAATCCTGATCCTAAATTTTAAGCAGATTGTCCATATCTCCCGATACTTCAACATGTAATAAATGATAAATAGTGCTGACCGAAGATACCTCCATTGGCCATAACACTCTACGTTCTCTATCTGATTTATAAAGACTATCTAATAGCGTAGTCTTCTTCTGTATGTAATCTCAAATTTGGAAGTATCGAAAGAGATCATCATTCTGTAATCCAAATTTCTGATGCAGCTGTTCAAAAGACATCAGGACCCTTTCTTTAAACAGATCCCCTAAACAGGAAATACTCCTGGATCTCCAGAGTTTAAAAGTGGCATCTGTAAGCCCCGGTTGAAATCCCCATGCTTCCACTATCGGGGCATAGGGGGATGTTTTATGTGAGTTGCCCTCATTTTGCCGCATTATATTCCAAGCTTTAATTGTATTTAGTATTATAGGGTTTTTACATTGATCCTTGATGATTTTCCTCTTGTCTGAAATCAAGAGGTTAATAAGTGGGCATTTTACTTGAGAAGCCTCGATGTCCAGCCAGATTGATTGCAGGTCAGACAAGACCCAATCGGCTATGTAACTTAATAGGGAACTTAACTGATATTTCCGAAAATCTGGGAAATTCAGTTCTCCCCTTGCCTGTGGAAGCTGTAGCTTCTTCAGCTTAATGAGGGGCCGTCTATGATTCCAGATAAAGGAACCCAACCAGCCATATAATGTACGTAGTGCCAGCCTCGGCAGCATCACCGGAAACATTCTCATAGAGTATAGGAGACGGGGCAGGACATTCATTTTAATTAGTGCTATTCTACCCAGCCATGAAATTGGAAGGTCTCCCCATCACTGGAGGTCCTGCCTTATCCTTTCCAGTAAATGCACAAAGTTAGCCTTGTATAACTGATCAAATACTGGGGTAATAAAAATGCCCAAATATAAAAAACCCTCCAGGGACCACCGAAAGGGAAAGTGGGATCCGTCCAATAAGTGGGATATACTAGCAAGGCCACCCATTGGCATAGCCTCCAATTTTGAAAAATTAATTTTATAGCCTGAAAATACACTAAATGTATTAATAACTTGGATTAAGCGAGGCACGGACATCAAAGGATTACTGAGAAATAGAAGAACATCATCTGCATAAAAGGTAATTTTATATTTACCTGTACCAATCTTCACAGCCGTAATATTAGGGTCAACACGTATAGCTTCTGCTAGTGGCTCAATTATTAGCATAAATAGCAATGGCAAAAGAGGACATCCCTGACGGCAGCCCCTACCCACACTGAAGCTATCCGAGCCTAATCCATTGGTAATCACAACTGCTTTGGGATCACTATACAGTGTTGAGACCCATTTGGTAAACACCTTTCCATCGCCAAACCTTTCCAATGTGTAAAACAGATATGACCATTCAACACTGTCAAATGCCTTTTCCGTGTCTAATGAGAGTACTACTCCTGGTATCTTTCCCTGATGGCAGGCTTGAATCACATTCAAAACCCTTCTAACATTATTGGATGATCTACAGCCCTTAATAAACCCCGTCTGATCCTCCTTTATGATGTGTGGCAATACCCTTTCTAGCCTCAATGCTAACGTTTTAGAGAGGATTTTAAAATCTACATTTAGCAAGGATATTGGTCTGTATGACACACAATCTTCTGGGTCCTTACCTTTTTTGAGAATAAGAGAGATAGTCGCCTCTTTCAGCGAAGGCGGGAGACAGCCCTGACTGTATGAGTAGTTATACATGTCCATAAGTGGACCAGCCAATATTCCTGTAAACTCTATATAGAATTCAGCTTGAAAGCCATCTGGGCCAGGTGCCTTACCGCTCTGAAGTTGCCTGATTGCATCAAGTATTTCTTGGATTGTTAGGGGACCATTCAAGACCGTTACCTGTTCCGGAGTTAGGTCCAGAAAGGTCAGGTTTTCAAAAAATGACTGCATCCTCCTAGCTCTATCTTCGTAATCCTGCGATTTATATCAATCAGAATAAAATTTTCTAAAGATTGCGTTAATCCTTTTATGATCATGAGTCAAAATACCCGCACTTTCCTTGATAGACGTGATAGTTTGAGAGGCCTTTTATTTCTTTGTGAGAAATGCTAAGTATCTACCAGGTTTATCGCCAAATTCATATAACCTTTGTTTTGCAAATAATATTTCCCTCTTAGCCGTTTGGGTAAGTGTGGTATTCAGAGCTGTCCTAAGGGCCGTAATCCTTTGTACTTTAATAATAGAAGGTCTGTCAGCATATGCTGTTTCAGCCGCTTTTAAGCGAGCTTCGAGCAGACACTGTTGTTCTCCCTTTAATTTTTTCTGGGTCGCTGAGTATGAAATGATCAAACCTCGTGTGTAAGCTTTGATGGTCTCCCACATCATTGATGGTTTGCTAGCCGTACCTGAATTAATTTCTAAAAAAAGTTTTAAATTCTTGAGAGAGGTACTTTACAAATTTACTGTCTTTCATCAGGAAGGAATCCATACGCCAATGTCGGGGGGATGTCTCATTGTTCCTCGCCTTGATTTTCATATATACAGCAGCATGATCAGAAATTGCTATTCAGCCTATTTTACAGGATGATATGGAATTTTTAAAAATCAAGAGAGCAAAAAACATATCAATTCTGGTATGGCATTTATGTGGATTGGGGTAAAAAGAAAAATCTCTGCCCTGTGGATGAAGGCATCTCCATACGTTACTAATCCTAATTCTTTGTTCAAATCCACTAATTGTCTGGATCTGGGAGATACTCCTGCAGTACTCTTGGGAATCCTATCTATTTCCTGATCCATAATACAATTAAAATCTCCCCCTATAATTGTATGACGAGCACCGAGAGCCCATCAATTTTGAGAAGGCTTCCGTTATAAATTTCAAAGGATGTGCTGGGGGACAATACAGATTTAAAATCCCATATTCCTCTCCATTTATAAGGGCTTTAATCAGAATATATTGTCCAGGTTCGTCTTTTATCTAGTTTAGGATTTCGAAAGGGAAATTCTTCCGAATAAGGGTAACAACTCCCTTGCTTTTTGAGCTGAAGGAAGAAAAGAAGGCCTGATCAAATCCACCCTGTCATAATTTCAAGTGTTCTTTATCCAATAAGTGCGTCTCCTGTAGGAGAGCTATATCAACCTTTTCTTTCTTGAGGTTTGATAATATTTTCTTCCTTTTTGACTGGTGAATTACTCCTCTTGACATTCCAGGTGCACCACTAAACCGACTGATCAACCATAATCGTCCGGTCAAATCCGAGACCCCTCGGGAGGGGAAACCCTATCCAGAACATCCCGAGCATAGAGCATATAAAATTCACAAAAATAAAGGCTCTTTAATACACTCACATCAATATTATAAAAAAACTATTTCTAAATTTTAAAAAACGTATTTAAATGGAGATTTTCCCCCTTGTTCCCACGGGGCATCACTTCCTTTCCAAAAGCCCATCATATCCTCTCCCAACCAGTGCCCACCCTTGACCCAGACACTCTATGATAGGATGAAGAAAATTCAAATATACTACAGAGCTAGAGTTAACAGTGAGCACCCTACCCCTCCCCCCCCCACCCACACCAACACCTGGATATATTTGGTAATGTTAATACCAAGTATAAACATATATAACTATAAAATTACACAGTCTCAACAAGTAATAATTAAATATAGTAATACAAAATAACAGGCGAAAACAACCCCGCTCCTAAAGACAGAGATAAAACAGGATAAGGTAACCACCTTCCCCCACCTACGTTAACTAGACCCCCCGGCCTATATATATAAAAAAAGGGGAAAGAAAATCGCTAAGTAGAGAACAAATAAATAAACCTCTCTCCCCACCCCCGAAGATAATATTAAACAGTAAGGTAATGAAAGGGATTAATATAAAAAAAAGGATGTAAACTTGGGGGGGGGGGGGGGGGAACAAAACAACATCAATTAACTCTTACAATTTATCTAAGAGAGTCCAAAAATTCCTTGGCCTTCACCGGCGATCCAAAGTTGTAGATGGACCCTTCATGGTTAAGTTCTGAATTAGTGGTGCTGGAAGAGCACAGCAGTTCAGGCAGCATCCAAGGAGCAGTAAAATCGATGTTTCAGGCAAAAGCCCTTCATCAGGAATAAAGCCAGAATCTGGTTTCCAGCATCTGCAGTCATTGTTTTTACCTTGTTGATTTTAACCCTACTGCGAATCCTCTTGCAAGGATGCTTGCCTTGAAGAAGTTTTCCTCCTCTCTCTACAAGCTTTATTCCTGATGAAGGGCTTTTGCCCGAAACGTTGATTTTACTGCTCCTTGGATGCTGCCTGAACTGCTCTTCCAGCACCACTAATCCAGAATCTGGTTTCCAGCATCTGCAGTCATTGTTTTTACCTTCATGGTTAAAGCGTAGCGTCGCTGGGTAGCGCAAGGAGTACTGAATATTTAAGTCCCTTAAACACTTCTTCGCTTTGTCAAACGCCTTCTTCTTTCGGACCACAGCTGGAGAAAAGTCCTGGAATAACATAATCTTGTATCCTTTATAAATCATAGCTTTGGGATATTTCCCAAGATTTCTGGAAACTTCTAAGAGTATCTGCCTCTCCTTACAGCTCTGCAGCCGGAACAGGACTGGGCGGGGGCGCTGGTTCGAGCCGGGCCCGCGTATTGCGACCCGGTAGGCCCATTCCACCCTTACCTGGCCTGATCCACCCTCTAGATTTAAAAGCTGTGGAAGCCACTGTTCGAGAAACGCTGTAAGCTGGCCTTCCTCTTCACGTTTGGGAAGACCCAGCAAACGAATAGTTTTTCGACTACCTCGATTCTCGAGGTCGTCAATGTGGTTCTCTAAAGTCCGGACTCACTGCTCGAGAGTCCGGACCCGATCCACGGCCGATTCTGCTATGGCCTCGGAGGTCGCGGTCTTTAGCTCCACCCCTCCGACTCGGCGCTTGATTTCTTCGATGTCTCGGTCGTGCTTTTGTAACGCGGCCAAGAGTAAATTCCATCGGCTCCGGGACTCTTCAATGAAGGCGTCGATCTTCGCGTCAAGTTTGGAGATTATTTCCATGAGGCTCGCCACCGTAGGTAAGGCCCCGGGGCGGCTGTGGACGCCTCTGCTGCAGCTGGAGAGGGTGGGGGAGGGGTTCCTGCTTGCTGAGAACTGCAGACTCCCTTCCCTTTAGTCATTTTTACAGGAGATTAGATTGTTTAAATTCAGTACAAAGCAACTAATTACATTAAGTAAAAACTATTTTAAGTGATTTGGTGAGTGTGGAGGAGGCGGGTGGCCCATTTTGCCCAAGTCTTGGGAGGAGCAATATAGACTCAGACTTGCTGGGTCGTCGCCATCTTGGATCCCCCATAAATTAAACTTTTAAACAAAGCTTGCTTGGGAAGACTCAACATTTAATACATTTGAAGTGATTGTGTAATTTAAAACCCTGAACTGCAAACCTAGTCACATTTACAGAATATATTTAACAATTGCAACATTTTTCAATAAATAACTTAAATAAGAGCAGCAGCGGCAATTAACTACAACGTCAATGGGAAAAATACTACACTTCTTAGCAGATTTAAAATCACAACTACCTCAGACAGGATATTAAACTGGATTATATGGAAAAGACAATTCATGCAAAACAGAATTTATTTAGGATTTATTTATTTACTATTTAGGATTGTCAAAGCAGCCCGGCAAAGAATAAGTGAACATGTAGATCCAACAACAGTTCATGTTTTAAAACAACAGTAAGAGAAGTGACAAACTCATTTGATAATATTATAAGAACAAGGAGAGGGGATGGCCTGGCGGTATTATCATTGGACTGTTAATCCAGAGACACAGGTAATGTTCTGGTGACCTGGGTTTGAATCCTGCCACAACAGATGGTTGAATTTGTTTTTAATAAAATTTGAACTTAAGAGTCAAGGCCATGATGATGTCCACACTAATGATGACCATAAATTAATTGTCAGGAAAAACCCACCTGATGTCCATTAGGGAAAGAAACTGCCAGTCTGATCTGGTCTGGCCTACATGTGACTCTAGGCCCACAGCAATGTGGTTGACTCTTAACTAAACAATAAATGCTGGCCTAGCCAGTGACACACTCACCCCTTTAATGATTCTTTTTAAAATTACAATTACTTTTCATTACTTTCAAGATCATGGTAGATAGTGCACTCTGGAAAAAAGGACATGATGGGAACAGAAAGCCATTCTATCTCAAAATATTCAACAGTTCACCAGTCTCCTAATGTACAAAAATATCATATGAAGACATATCACAAAATGTCTTCAAACCCTTTGATGCTAAAGCACACAGGTTTGGATGTGGAATTAAGAGAAACACACAAGTGAAAACAATGTCCATCCAATCCTGCCAACCCAATTTCTGTAAGAAAGTGGGACATTTCCAAAGACTCTGCAAAAGTCAAAAACAACCTTTGAATACAGAGTTAATAATGATTACATAGACAAACAAGTTAATGCCTTACTGCAGATATCATTGTAGGAAAATCTTTGCCTTTATAGGGTGGTGTTCAACCAATGGGAGATCAAAGTCAACCTTTACTGGGAGTAATAGGTGACTCACCTGAAGCAAATGTGACAGGGATCATATAGGTTAATGATCATCCAACTATTTCAAACTTGATATTCGGGTGAATGTTACAGCATTGTTTGAAAAACATGCATTGGCTGAAGAGAATGGAACTCCAACCCACCAAGTGAACTGCTTGATGTAGGCAGCGAATCACTCAAAACTCAAAGGATGACAGAGGGTGCTCTTAAAGAAGCAGAGATCAATATTATGTAGAACTGACCAATGCCGTCAGAAAACAAAACTTTTCACTTCTGAGCAGAAAACCATGCATGGCACTTAAGATACTATAATATATTGAAAAAACACAAAGCTCAGAGGCTAAATACCAGTAATCAGTTTAACCCTACTCAACAAGGGTAGCTCTCAGAAGAAAATTCACTGAACCTAAAAGAAAAGATGCACTACTCAAGATTAAGTATACAGTTAACTTTTTCATAACTAACAGATCAGATTGTCCCTCAACCTGATCTTTAAAGTCTGATCATTGAATATCCTTGACACCACAGTCACCACATTTTTGCAATAGTTCTACATCAGTCTACTCAAAAATAGCACAGTCAGCAATTCAGTCTGTGACTGAACTTAATAAAATCATAGTTATCTGAAAGCATAAGTGAGAATGAAACAATCACATATAACTGAACTAGCTGTTTTTAAAAAATAAGAACATTACACAAGGATGCCATTCAGCCCATTTATGCCTGTGCTTACTCTGCTCATCTTCCACTGCACTTCCAGACAGTGCTTTCCAGACTGGTGTGTACAGTACAGGAGTGTGAGGTGCTCCTAGTGTGATCACTGAAGGAAGGCAGATTGGACTAAAGGGTGTGGCACCTAGGAGCAGGTGGGTCTGACACAGTATCGAAACCAAAAGCACAATAAGAAAAACATGAGTGGCAGCAGGAAATGGATCCCAGGGT